>NW_020327786.1:0-42855 GCF_001858045.2 Oreochromis niloticus | reverse complement strand
TTCTACTTACAAGTTTCTTATAATAGTTTTTAAAAATAGGACCTGTATGAAACTGAAAGTTGAGTTTATCTGGTCCAGGCCAAGATCGAAAAACTCATCCATACCATGACTGCGATGCATACTGTGGATGAATTGAACTAAAGCTGCATGAAGCGTGACATTGAGTTAAAAAGGTTTAAATGCCACAGAATTAAAGGAGTGGAACATATCCATAAATGTACCATGTTTTAATCAGCACTTACCATTCCTTTATGTGCGCAGTTTGATGGTGTGATTTTGAACCACAAGGATGAGAGGCCGGACAGATCGTTTTCAGTTATTTTGAGACCATATAAGATAAGAAGTGTCATCAGGATGAAGATGGTAGTACAAATTACCATAATGTGCCTCCTCTATATTGCAGACATATATGCAGACTTATATACATACATACATATATATATTATATATATATATATACACACACACACACACACACACACACACACACACACATGCATATATGCTCATTAAGCAGGCAGGTGTGAGCCTGTTGCTATAGCGACTCCAGCCTGTGGCACCACACACACGCACACACACAGACAGCAGCTCCTTTCTTCTGCTGCTTTAAATAAACAGAAAGTAATAGTGAAATAAATGCTTCTCAAGAAAAAACTACAAGTCGATTGGCAAAGTTTTTCACCCTGACCACCGGCAATGTCTAGACTACCGAATTCTGAATTTTCATGACTTTGGAGTATATTATATGGACGTGGTGACAGCGTAAAGACAGCCTGTACTTCTGATTTTCAGACGAATTTTGGGATCCATTTTAACATTGGACTCTATGAAGATTGGAGGAGGTGGCTGTGCATTGGTGACATTTATGAAAGAACCATAATATATACTACAATAATAACAACATTGGATGAAAGAGGACAGCAGTGGCTATGTTAAGGGTAAAATCATACCTGTAGAGCCAACATTGTGGACACAGCACAGTTTAAAGAGAAGATTTTAAGATAAAAATTTCCCCTGCTCCCACTCTAGCAGTTGAGCTGTCTCACTCTAACCTCCAAATTCCGTCCCATACACACCCATTATAAACTCTGAAACGGGTGAAAAAAAGCATGAAACTTAAACTGGGGCTGAAGAAAAAGTATAATAGATATTGAAAAGATAAATACAAGTTGAATAGTTGAATGTCTTGGCTTCGTTTTAAAGTTTGAATGGTGGCTCTAGGTCAACGTTTGTGGAAGTACAGTTGAATTAAGAGTAAGTTGAATGAGAATTTGAAGGGTCTCCCCATTGAAATACATTATAATTTTTGTTGAATAAAGCTGAATAATTTAAAAAATATAAAAGTTAAAAATGAGAAAAATAGAAGCAGTCATGTCCAAAAGAAGGAATCTCTCAGTAGTTGAATGGTTTTTCTAAGTTGAATGGTGTTGAAGGAGATAGACGGACAGAATATATAAAATATAATAATAATAATAAAGATTTAAAGAACAATACTGTGGATGCTGAATCAGCATTCACACTAATAATAAAGAGTCAAAGAACAATACTGTGGATGCTTAATTAGCATTCAGACTAAAAAATAACAGAATAAAACTGACTCACCTAAAAAAAAGAATCCTCATTCATATATGTCATGTGACAGCCTAATTCCTATGACATCATACTACGATGGTTCTTTCAGATTAAAGGCACATATATGCCTTTGATCCAAAAGGCATAAATAGGGGTGCAATCCTAAACTTTTAGTCCGTTTGTTCGCAGCACTCGTGTTCGCAGCATTCAAAGTACGCCTTAGAAACATTTTGAAACAGTTGGCTCTTTTACACAGTCATTTTATCAAGACTACAACATGTCTGAAAGAAAACACAGCAAAAAACCACAAGCTTACGCTGGCTGTCCTCTCGAGGGTGCACAGCCAAATTCCCCAGATGACGTTTTATCCGTCCGAAGGGCATCTGCTGAAAGTAGGCAGGTAAACCAAACTCTAGAGGACAGGATTAAACAAATCCAAGCAGAGAAGATTCAACTTGAAGAGCAGTGCAGACAAATGGAGACCCAAAATAAACAGCTGGAAGAAAGGCACAATGGATTTGTCAAGAACCAACAAGTCTTGCAAGTAAAGCTTAATGAAGCACTGCACAGAAATGCAGAAATGGTTCATGAGAAGAAAGAACTGGACACTAAATACAGAGAACTGGAGGCCCGAAATAAAGACATGGAAGAAAGGCACAAGGAAAGTCTCATGAACCAACAGAAGCAGCCCAACGTGGACATCATAAATGAGGGCTGGGAGTAATGTTTAATCAAGCTAAGCAGCGCATTGTAAGCCTGATGTCAGAAAAGAAGCAGAACATCTGTGAGTTAAGAACAATGTCCTACCAGCTTCAACAAGCACAAGCTGTTAATCAGGAGATCTATGGGAATCTCGAACACGCTGTCAACCTGAATCAGCAGCTGCAAGTACAGCTTGATGAAGCATTGGAGAAAAACGAAGAGTTTCTTCAAGAGAAGAAACAGCAGGACATAAAGGAGAAACAGATGGAATGCAAACTTCAGAACATGAAGAAACAAAATGAAGTTTTGCAAGTAAAGTTAATGAAGCACTGCACAGAATGCAGAAATGGTTCATGAGAAGAAAGAACTGGACACTAAATACAGAGAACTGGAGGCCCGAAATAAAGACATGGAAGAAAGCACAAGGAAAGTCTCATGAACCAACAGAAGCAGCCCAACGTGACATCATAAATGAGGGCTGGAAATAATGTTTAATCAAGCTAAGCAGCGCATTGTAAGCCTGATGTCAGAAAAGAAGCAGAAGAGCTGTGAGTTAAGAACAATGTCCTACCAGCTTCAACAAGCACAAGCTGTTAATCAGGAGACCCATGGAATCTCGAACACGCTGTCAACCTGAATCAGCAGCTGCAAGTACAGCTTGATGAAGCATTGGAGAAAAACGAAGAGTTTCTTCAAGAGAAGAAACAGCAGGACATAAAGGAGAAACAGATGGAATGCAAACTTCAGAACATGAAGAAACAAAATGAAGTCTTGCAAGTAAAGATTAATGAAGCACTGCAGAGAAATGCACAAGCGCTTCATGAGAAGAAACAACTGGAAACTGAATACAGAGAACTGGAAGGCCGAAATAAAGACATGGAAGAAAGGCACAAGAAATGCTGGTGAACCAACAGAAGCAGCCCAACGTGGATATCATAAATGAGGGCTGGGGAATAATGTTAATCAAGCTAAGCAGCGGATTGTAAGGCTGATGACAGAAAAGAAGCAGAACAGCTACCAGCTTCAACAAGCACAAGCTGTTAATCAGGAGATCTGTGAGAATCTCGAACACGCTGACAACAAGAATCAGCAGCTGCAAGTACAGCTTGATGAAGCCCTGGAGAAAAACCAAGAGCTTCTTCAGGAAAAGAGCAACTGGAAAAAATGCAGAAAAAGACACAACTTATTCTCCAAGACTTAAAAAGGAAAAATCTAGAACTACACGCATGTCATAATGAAATGAGGGAGAAAACCATTGAACTAGAAGGAGAAAGGGGAAAACTGAAAAAACAATGCTCAGGCATGCAGTATAGGATCAATGACATGCTGAGAAAGAACGCAGAGCTCAAGGAACTTAATAACAAGTTGAAGTGCAAAAACAATAACATGCAGGTTCAAGAGCAAGAACTGGAGAAAGCGCATAATGACCTGAAGTGTACGCTTCAAGAAATCCAGAGCAGAAATGAGGAGTTAGAAGACATGTACAACAAAGTACAGCAGAGGAATACAGACATGCACGAGGAAAAGCTAATACAGGAGGCAAAATCTAAAGATCTGAAAGAAAAGCTTGAAGAAAAACAAGCACAATTACAAGAACTGGAGAAAAAATGCAAGAAACTTGAGGAGGAAATTACAGTAACAACCGAAGAACTGAAAACCCTCATCCTACAGAAAAAAGAGCTCCAGGAACAGTGCCTGAAAAAGAAGAAGAAACGCTTCTGGTTTTTCAGGAGGAGGGACCCTCCTGCTTCCTCACCTGATTATAAGGTGGTGTAGCCTGGTCTTCCTCCACCGCTTTTCTATCTCCTCACCCCTCTACCTCCCCTCTTGCCCTTTCTCTCCTTCCACCTCTCCATCATTCTCCATTTTTCCTTTCTCCCCTCCCTCACCCCCCAACTAGTCAAAGCAGATGACCCTCCCTGAGCCTGGTTCTGCAATAGGTTTCTTCCTTTAAAGGGAGTTTTTCCTATCCACCGTCGCCGAGTGCTTGCTCAGAGGGGATTGTTGGGGTTTTCTCTCCTCCTTTCTATCCCTTTCTTTTCACCTCCCCTCTTCTCCCTTTCTCTCGTACCACCTCTCTCCATCACTCTCCGTTTTTCTTTCTCCCTCCCTCACTCCCCAACTAGTCAAGGCAGATGACCCTCCCTGAGCCTGGTTCTGCAATAGGTTTCTTCCTTTAAAGGGAGTTTTTCCTATCCACCGTCGCCGAGTGCTTGCTCAGAGGGGATTGTTGGGGTTTTCTCTCCTCCTTTCTATCCCTTTCTTTTCACCTCCCCTCTTCTCCCTTTCTCTCGTACGACCTCTCTCCATCACTCTCCATTTTTCTTTCTCCCCTCCCTCACTCCCCAACTAGTCAAGGCAGATGACCCTCCCTGAGCCTGGTTCTGCAATAGGTTTCTTCCTTTAAAGGGAGTTTTTCCTATCCACCGTCGCCTAGTGCTTGCTCAGAGGGGATTGTTGGGGTTTTCTCTCCTCCTTTCTATCCCTTCTTTTCACCTCCCCTCTTCTCCCTTTCTCTCGTACGACCTCTCTCCATCACTCTCCATTTTTCTTTCTCCCCTCCATTCTTCATCTTTTTTTTTTATTTTTTCACCCTCACTTAACTTATTCTTAACTAACAATAAACACAATCAACTATATTTTTACTTGTGTCAAATCAGTGTCTCTTCATTCAAGAATAATTAATCTTAAGAATAAAAACAACAAACGGGTGATAGCTGTGTGTGTTGGTGGGGCGGCATATTTATGTTTTATATTTTAGCAGTATCTGTCGTGATCTGCTGGTTTGACTCACCCAATAAAGAAATGCATAGACAAAAAACACAGAGTTATATTTCTCTTATGTATGAGGACAAAATTTCAGCAGATGTTTAACATAAGAGAACACCTGCATAATATGCATTATTTAGACTGATGAAAAGCACAGATTTTATTTACATTTGGGTTAAAAAAATTTTAAAAAATCTATAGATGACCCTCGAGTGGCACTGCATTAAAAATGGGGATGATTCTGTCTTGAAATGACTGCATGGACTCAACACACACCTACATCACTCTCTGTGATCACAGTTCACTGTGCCATCAACAAATACAGAAAAAAAGCTTCAAGTCATGCCAAGAAGAAACCATAAGTGAACATGATCCAGAAACGCTTCCATCAGTAGACAAATCAAAAAGTGAAATTCTTTTTGAAAAACACGGACATCGCAACATCCAGACTAAAGAGGGATTACCTGACTTTCTTACAGTTAATTTTACAGTAACAGTTGTAATTTTTGGCTGTTTGTGTGCAACCTACCTCTTTCCCCTGAACTGAAACATAGCTGTCTCTTCCAGACCATTTCTTCAGATCTGTGTGTTTAATCGTGTAATTTACGTCCACATGGAAGGGAGGATAGATTGTGTCGTTGAAGCCACATGAAATGAAGAGTCCCATCAGGAAGAAGATGGCAGCAAATATGAATATCACGAACCTTTGTGGTCCCTGGAGTGTAAAAAACAAAAACAAAAAAGAGTGGTGTCACACAAGAAAATATAGTTAGTAGAATACAAACTTTCACATCAGGTATTTCAATTTTGTGCCACATTTGACTCCAAAGGTTTTCTAAGGAAAATTATCTGCTGATTGCAATTACAGATAATAATTTTCATACCGCCATGCTTTGTTGCAGCAAGCCAAATACTTTGATCTGGATAGTGTCGTGAAAATTTCCTTAATAAAAGGCAAACCATTGGTGAATGAGACAAACTCTGAATCTGTGTCTTTCTTTTCTTGTTTAGAGACTTCAGGAACTTAATTTTTTCCATATATGATGATGATGATGATGAATGAATTATGATCACATGCAAAAGATACTGTTTGTATGTTTAATAACATGAAACATTATTTCACATAACTTCTTACTTGTATAAGTGTTTAAAGTCAGTGACAGGTACTCAGAGATAAGGGTGCTCTCTGCTGCCCTCTAGACCCAACAGACTGTCAAAATACTTTATTTGTATCTAATTATCATGCAGTTATAAGCATGGTAATTGTATAAATTGTGTGTAAAAGTATAACTCTTTAAATACACTTACAAGGGATATTGCAATGTTTTCTGTTACTGTCTGATATGAATTGAATCTATGTACTATGTAGAGTACAGATCAGAGTAACATGCACTACTGTAAGTGAAAGGCACTCTTGAGTTAAGAACACAGTATGGTATTTATTCCTCCCTCAGCTCCTTCCTCTCAGCTTGGCACCTATTCAGACACTCTTTGCACAGGAAGCTTTATTTGACTAGGTAAAAGCTCTCTGAAATACTGACTGGTTTCTCAGTGGGTATCTTCTCAGCAATAATTGGATTCCTGTCCATCTTGATACTCTCCAGTTTTTTCAGCTTCAAGAGGCAGCCGGGGAGGCGGGTGAATCTGTTATCAGAAAGGCCAATGTGGCGAAGCTCCTCCAGTGCACCAATGGAGGCAGGAAGAGCTTCCAGCTGGTTGAGACCCAGGTTCAGTGTTTGGAGTTTATTCAGGAGGCCGAGCTCGCTTGGGAGGCTTGTGAGACGGTTGTTGCACAGGTTTAAAACCTTAAGGTTCTGCAGGTAGCTGATAGCCACGGGGAGCTCCTCCAGCTAGAAACAATAACACATTTTTTAACAGATGGTGATTTTGGTGCATTAAACATGGACATAGTTACGAACCATGGTACAATTTTGAAATGGGCAAACTACAGCTGCCAAAAGGCTAGTGATAGTTAGCGGGTCTCTAAGGTGTCCCCGTATGTTTGTGATTATTTAATGATTGGCTTTTGATGATTAGTACTTTAATCTAGAGCTCGTATTTAAAAAAAAAATGGGCTTAATTTTAAATATTTGGAACATTTAATTATTTAAAATAGTGTGAATTGCAACAACTGTGTAGCAGTCCCACAGTATTGCTGCTATACAGTAGCTACCATTTATTTACCTACTTTTATAGAGTAGCAAGTAAACATTAAGCATTATCTGTCGTACTCACACAATTGCTGTGCAAATCCAAAACAGTCATTTTAATGAACTGAGCAATAAAATCTGGAAACTTTCTGATCATGTTTCTGCTCAGGTCCACTTCAGCCATGTGAAAGAGCTTCTGGACGCACTTTGGAACAGCTGTAACCCCCTTGAAACTGAGATCCAGTCGGTGTTTCCCATCCAATGTCAGCTCCACGCAGTTCTGGGCCATTTTCAAGGTCATCTTCTTACTTTTAGTCTCTCTTTTGGCTTTCGTTCTCTTGGCCATGCTGCTGCCGGGACACACAGTGATGGAGTCTGTAGTTAACCTTTTCCACTAATGCACTGTGGCGACAGAGTTGACCGTGGAACCAGTCTGTGAGATCACGTTACCCAGGCAGCGGTAACTGTAAAGTCAAGCTTTACCTTTCCTGTTAGATAAAATGTGAGTAACAGTATCATTTGCTTTGTTCCATGACAACACTGCTAACATGACAACAGAAATCAGAATAAGACTTGCAGTGAGTTTAAACTTATGAACCAGCATTAATGCCTCCTCACACCCAGTTCAAAACAGCAGGGAAGAGAAAGACAGAAGATGCTTGACTATCTCTTTCCTCAGCCTAAGAACATTGCCACACGTCCAAATGTCACTGCAAAGAGCTGTAAATAGATAAGCGGTCAGACTGCTGCTGTTTGACAGGTAAAAAATCACCACGCTGCATCATGGCTGTCTGTCAGCTGGGACTCACTTGGGTGAATGTGTCATTTGTTGTAATTGTTCCCAGGCAACTGCTGTTTGGTCTGGTAGCTTTGGTTAAAGCTATAGCTTTATAGCTATGAGCAGCCACCAGTCACAGCAGGGCAGTTTGTTCTTTTAAAAATCTGTGTGAAGACATTTTAAAACAACAGCTTCAGTTTCCAGGGACTATCCTCTTTCAAATGAAGCTATGGAGGATTTCAAGTCCAAATTACTGATAAGAATGAGCTGTTGATGCCTGTGTGACACCTACAAGTGTATGGTCAATTGTAAAAATTTTTGTAAAACATTTATTAATGTAAAAAGCATTTTTTCATGGTGGTATTGCACTTTTCAAAGTTATGAAGACGTAATTGCGTGGCAACACCACAAGGGGGAAATAGTTGTGAGTGCAATAGGCCGTTGCGACGCTTCTGTACCTCAGACGAGGAAGAGCCTGCAGCCCAAAAACTCATGTCTCCTGTCTCCACTTTTCTGTATAAAAACAGACCCCATGGAAGGCCTGTAACACCTGTAGCTGATTTGTCCATATTCTTGTTATTTATCTCACTGAAATGCAGCTCTGCCCAGTACTTTGTATTTGCCACTATGTTTGAAATGAAGAACAAGTATGCTGCCTACATAACAGCAAATGTATACATTTATACATGAATGTGAGTCCCACAGCCTAAGTAAACCATCTATACACATACTGCTTACATAGCAAATGCTGGCAGCTAATGAGGCCATTCTTGCTTTATATCTGAAAATACACCAGAACTAGATCTTTTTTCCTCCCACTGCTCCACCAGACCTCAAAAGTCTCTCAGTCTCGTGCTCAATCTTTTTGTCATTTTTAATGTTTACATTATTAAAAAAGCTTCACTAATGATGGGAAACAAAATATCCCAAACTTTGCTCTGAAAAACAATGAAATGGATGTTGAAAAAGATAAATAAATAGTGCACAAGTCAAGAAATGTGATTCCATGCACTAGTGACGTGGAATAAAAATTTGACCTTTGACCTTTAACTCGGACTCTAATCATTTCCAGTCTTTCACAAGCTTTGATGTGATTCTGCAGCCACACACTGATCTAGTTTCCACAAACACAGAAACTTCTGTCAACAATGAGTTTAAAGTGTCACATATTGCAGTTACTCTGCATCATGCGTTGCTGATGTGTCATGATCCTGGGTCATGTTGACCCAGCATTCTTAGTTTTCGTGTATTTTTGTATTTTGTTCTTTATGTAGGCCATGGTTCCTGGGTTGTTCTGTTAAAATGTTCCGTATTTGATTTCCCCTTGTGACTTTACCCCTGTGTGCCCCTCTGTGTATCTGTGAGCCCTCGTTTCCCCTCGTGTTTTATTCCATGTTTTCCTCAGCCCGTTATGTCTGTGCTCTACCCGTGCTCTCTCTCTCCTCCTGTCTGTGCCTCTGTGTACTTCCTGTTTTACTTTGACAGTCTCCCGTCAGTATGCGTCATGTTGTGTTTGCTCCTGCCCTGTCTCTTTACGATTATCGTCAGCTGTGTTCCCCGTGTGCTCCCACTTCCCTCGTTAACCCTCTGTGTATTTATGTCCGCGTCTCCCTCAGTTCTGTGTCGCGTTCTCCCTCATGCTGTGTGTGAATCTCCCCGTGTCTCCTGGTGTACATTATAATTAGTTTTTCCCAGTTTAGTTTTGTATTGTTTGTGATCTGTTTTCCAGCAATAAAACTGTGCTTTTGAGTTCTAGTTCTGTCCCCGTGAGTTTGCGTTTGGGTCCAATTCCTGCCTGCCACACGCCGAAACATGACATGATGATGTACTTTTTTGATATGAATACCACACAATCATACCAGCAGGTGGGGCTGTCTTCATACATATAAGTTCAAGATTACTTTGTTACTTTTACATTTAAAATAGTGGGTCGACTTAATTATTTGTCCCATATTGTTCCATATTGATTCCATATTGATGAACCATCAGAAGATGGTTAACCTGTGTTCATGAAGGACTGGACATGTTCAGCAACAATAGGAGGGCTGTAAGATTTAAACAATAATCAGATGTGCCAAGAAGACAGGATGGATCCATGCTTTCATGTTTTTTATGTCAAATTCTGACCCCATCAATCTAATATCAGAGCTAAAATTGAGACTAATCAGACTAGATGACGGTTTTTCAATTTTCTGTTATCTAATATTGGTAAACCTGCAGAATCTTCCTCTTCTTTGGTGACAGAAGTGGCGTCCGGTGTGGTCTTCTGCAGCTGTAGCCGATCTGCTTCAAAGCTTGACGTGTTATGCATTCAGAAACCTAAAGTATGTATCAGCAGCAGAATGGACCTAAAAATAAATGTTTGTTTTAGTTCTATGAAGCTTTGAGTATTTTGGATTCGTAGTACTGCTGTGTTTGTTGCATCATATTGCTGTAATTGTTTATATACTTTATATATTTTGAGGTAACTTGATCTATAGTGTTACATCTATAAGGATGTTACGTGTTTGTATACTTTCTGTCCAGTTTGACCCATTTAGCAGAAGTTAGCCTGTTTAAGGCTCTGATATCTATTCTGTATGACTTGAAGCAGTTATGACATGGTCTGATTTTCTCACCCAATAAAGGAATATTTAATATATCAGTCTACTCTTCATTCTATCAGAAACAGTTATCACAGCTCGTACATTTTGTTTTTACACATAAATGTAAACAATGAGCCAAATGTAATAATGCCAACATAATAAAAGAACAATATTTGTCTCTTATATATAATATATCTATATATACACTGTAAAAGATGCTTTGAGTGAAGATTTAAGGTGACAGGAAATTTTAATAAACACAACTTGAATCTTTACTAAAGCTCAGTATTTGACACAGAGTTCAAGTTCACTGCTGGTATAACTAATAATGATTAATATAATAACTTTAATATTGACCATATTATATTTACATTACCAAAGTAAGATGACTTTAGTCTAATGAACAACATTAGCTAATTGTTATTTACTAGCTAATCTTAAAATGACTGTTCAGTACAGAAATGAAGCTCAACAATCATGTTTTTACAGTCCCGTGGTCTCAGCCTCAGATACTTATATAATCAAACAAAGCTCATGTAGAAACAAACAAACAAATGAACAAAACATTTTCTCCTTCATTTCTGTCAAACAATGCTGTATGAAACGTGGTATCATGGTTGCTAGGCAACCTGGGCAGCGCGACGGGGGCTAGACCGTCCCATTTCACAAGCCTCGCACTTCCTGTCTTAGCGGTCTTTGAGTACGCGGCCCTTGTGGACCGTTAAGGCTGCATACTTTAAGGCTGCATACCCTGAATTGGGATACAGCCAACGTACAAGAAAAATAAAAGAAATACAAAGAAATCAATTCAATTCAATTTAATTCAATTCAAATATTTTATTGTCATTGTCAGAAAACAATGAAATTGCGTTTGGAGCTTCCGTACACCCGCTATCCCACCTGCTACTGTGGAGGAGTTGTCTCAACTGATGGGAAAATATTTCTCCAAGCATAGTTCTATTCTGAATAACCCATAATGTTGTATTTAGGGGGTCTACATTTGTGCCTGATGTGCATTGCCATGTAAATAATTTGCATTTATTGAATATGTATTTACTAAGTACCACTGTTCAAATGTTGAATAAAGAAACAAATAAATGTTTGCCTTTTTAAATTTTTTTTATTAAAACCACTTTGTAGAACATCACACCAGTAACAATGTAGAATCAATGTCATGTATAGTTTACAAATGATAAAATGTTCACATAAAATCACCATCTTATCCAGAAGGGTCACCTCTTCAACCACACATGGAAGATGTAATCTGATTGGCATGGTGGTATGTAGCATGTAGTTTGAAGCTGGGATTTTGTAGTGCCCCATGTGTAGCATTGGAATCCAGTCGGGATTAGTTTTATCCATTTCATAGGCTGGTTTGCCTGCAATAATGAAAAACAATTAGCAACTCTATGAATATAACGTATATCTACAAAATCACTCATTAGGATGTTTGTTCTAATTTGCTATGACCTCAGAGCGCATTGAAAATTAAACTAATAGGCTATAAAGAGTAATATGAACTAGGGCTGTGCGATATGACCAAAATTTCATATCCTGATATAAGACATCTATCGTCCGATAACGATATAAATCACAAAATTTAACATTTTCTGTAAATTCTGTGAATCTCGGGCAGCTCGACTTGCGTGAAGTGTTTCCAGCTGGGCATCGTGTACTTGGAGTCCAGTGTTTTAACGATGCATGAAACTATACATTTTTAGACATAAGTTGTAACGGCCGCCGTTTTCTTTGTGAGTATTTATTACACGGCGGGGAAAAGCCTGTTCTAACGTTTGAGTCTAAGGTTTATTTTTTAGCACCTGGCGGCTCTTTTTTGCTTCTCATCCATAAACAATCTGCATACTCTTTCACGTAATTCAGTTTATTTTGAAAAGTCTCAACAGGATCTTGAGCTTTATTGTGAAAGGCTTATGTGGAAAATAGACAAATTGTATTCAAAATTGAGCCACACTTATGGAGCTCCACAATTCTTTTCCTGGTGTTTTGTTGACATCTCTTGATTTTCCCATTTCAAAGAAACAGGCTCTGTGTTTTGCCTTATATGCATCCACAGGTGTGCCACCAATTTACTCACATGGACTCTACTAACCTATCAGAAGCTTCTTAAGCTCAGAATGGTTTAATGGAATCGTCTGGAGTTTTCTTATTAATTAACAATAAACTTAGTGTATATGTACTCCTAAATTTGATGAAAGTGATAAAAATAGACAGCTCTGTCTCTCTTTATTCTGACATTTAACTAATTCAAAAGATATTTCAATATTTATTTATCCAAAACAAAACAAGTTTACTCTAAATTGATGTTGTACAGTAAAACAATGTTCTTGCGTTTTCCATAAAGTGTATGTAAATATCTGGTTTAAACTGTGAATATACTGCTGTGTATTGAAATTCCTCTTGTTTTGCATAGGAATATACTGAACAACATACAAAGCATAATATATAAAATAACATCTACCTGAGTTTTTACTTTGAAAGAAGCCCCTTATGTCCATTCTTGTATATCAGTACATTACTGAAACCGATTTATTTAGCCGTGGAGGGTAACAACTGAAAATATGAAATAAACACACATGTAAGCTAAGACTCTCTAAAGAAACAGCATTGTTGTTGG
This sequence comes from Oreochromis niloticus, assembly GCF_001858045.2. Classification (NCBI taxonomy): domain Eukaryota; kingdom Metazoa; phylum Chordata; class Actinopteri; order Cichliformes; family Cichlidae; genus Oreochromis; species Oreochromis niloticus. The sequence continues at coordinate 29,664 of NW_020327786.1, read as the reverse complement.
GTCATGTGTGTCAAGTGATCAGTTTGATATCAATCTTTCGTGATACACCGTCATATTTACATTATTTGTACAGTATGAATGATTTGCTTTGGTACCTGGTCAAACTTCAGTTCTCCTCTGTCTGCCTCGCTGCGCTTCTCCAACAGCGCACTCGAGGCAGCAGCTTCTCCCTCCCCCGCCCCCTCGCTCAGTGCTTAGTGTCTGAGCTCGGATCATACCAATATTAGGGGGGATTTACGCACAGTCGTAAATTCCCACAGTGTGCACTATGTGCTTCGAATATTGTGTGTAGTTTTTGTTTTATACAGTTGTCAGCCAGACATCTAACTATGAAAAAAATACACTTCAAAAGACCCCGGGCTTCTGAAAAAACAACCCGGGCTTAAGCCCAGTAAGCCACCCCCCCCGCTCCGCCACTGGTTACGACTAACATGATAGGGTTAACCCATAACCCCGAACTCTGTAATACTATAAATGATGAGTGATTTAAGTTAACACTAAACGTTAAACAGTGTCTCCTGAACATTTATAATCAGGTTTGAGTCTGGCTGCATTGAGTTTTAAAGATGCAAATTTAGCATGATGGCTGATGGTGCTGTGTAAGCTTCTACTTACCTTCTACACTGTGTTTAACACAGATTTCAGAATAGCAAAGAGGAGCACTGTTGCTTCATCCTTAATACTTTAGAGAAGAACTGGATTGCAAATCAAAAGGTCCTTAATAGCTTTTTGTCCTCCCCAACCCTCAAATCCAAAGTTCAGCCATGAGAGCTGATGGGACACGATTTGTAAAAGTGACATTATCAGAAACAAAGGTGATTAAGATAACGTAATATAACCTTTATTAGTCCCATGCGTGGGAAATAATTACTTCATATTTGCAATACTTGCAAATACTCTATTTGCATTCTTTAGAGAAAAGAATATGAAAAGGCTGTCTGCTGTTTTGGATTGATGTCCTTCTCCTGAGCCTCAAAGAAGTAGGGCAGTGTCACGGTAGAAAGCTGCTGAGCGCTGGAAAGAAGCACGGCCATACCAGCTGAAATGTCTCATTGACACAGAAACTGTTGGTCATCCTCTGTTTTGCTACTGTCTTCACCCGGCTGTTATTTGGTCTCATCTCAATAACATACTTTTCTATACAGCTAAGCTTGATGAGCGATCCCTTGTTGGCTGACATTTATGTCTTTGAGCGTGTGAGAACTTTATTATAAAACCACATGAATGTGACAAATGCCCTTTCAACTGTCAGCTCATAGTGAAGTACACTGAGCCACCCTGAGCTATAATATCAAAATAGAAGCTGCTACCTTTGTCAAGAGTGGCTGGATCTGAGTGCGTACTACTTTCAGTTATTCAAATTTTGCTGAATTTGTTACAAAAAAAAGTCCTGTCTATGTGCAGAGAGTGTCTTCCAGAGGAACGGTTCTGTGGGGATTGTGATGTTCTACATCACAAACATCAGCCACTCCACAACAGAGAAAGTGTTATTGATGTTTTTTTAAAGCCATTCCTCCACCCACATGTATTATTAGAGTGGACGGTCAAAATTGCACCAATATACAAGGTATTTCCTCATGAGATACTCAATTTTGGTTTTCATATGCGTCTATGTTACGTCCCCACATGAAAGCTAGGCGAAGAGGGTGGGGGACAGTAACAGTTGGATCCGGGTTGAAATGAAAAGAACGCAAGGCAGAGGTATTTAACACAAAATGAGTCTTTATTATAATCAATTAACTCAATAATCATATAAATGGTAACAACAGAAAGAGACAGCACCGCTGCTTTAATGATAACTCAGACAGGTCAACCCAAAGAGAATGGTGACCACTTCAACAAAGAAAACAACTATAAGGCTTCAACAGAAAAAGACAGCAACACTGCTATTAGCAATAACTAGGCAGGCCAAACAAAGTAATAGAGGCCGCTGTCACTCAAACAAAACCACTGCCCAGTTGAGCTACTCACAACAAGTCACGCACGGTGGGGCTGGTCACACACACACAGCAGGCCTTTTCCACACCTAGGCTGGAAACACACACTGACCAGCACAGAGGAAAACCACCAGAAACCTCTCCCACTGCTCCTACCACTCCACACTGTAGGCAGGAGAATCACACACATAACACATAACACAGAGACACCAGAGAAAGCCACCCTCCCACATCCAGTCCATCCCCAGCTTATATAACCTCAGAGAGGTGATTGCTGACTGGGCCCAGGTGGTAAACGAGGCCAATGAGCAGCAGCTGTGTCCTGGGGAGAGAGAAGAAGCGAGAGAGAGACAGAGGGGTGGAGCAAGAAAGGAGGAGGCGGAGAAAAACACCACGCCCACACAAGGGCAGTTTCAGGAGGCCCAGCTAGGGCCGTAACACCCCCTCCCATAAATACAAACCAGTGGTTTGTCACAGAATGTCCTACCCAACTTTTAAACATATCACTTACCATGCACCATAATAACGGTTAGGCATACCCTGCCAAATCTGCCAAGACCTTTTTGATGGGTCAAAAACACTGAATGGGGTTGGCTCAAGTCCCCCAAAATAGTGTCCCAAGCGACAGCCAGATGTTTTTTGAGCCATCACACAAGGAGAACCCAGCGGATAGCTAGAAGGCCTTACTGAAACACCTTTCAGACGCTTCTTCGCTAGGTCATGGTGACAGGTATGCTGGTTAGCCAGAGGTGCAGGTTTGAATGTTTGTGTCGTACACAAGGTGTCACACTGCAGGTCATCTGGACCTGACAGATTGCCAACAGGTGGCCTCTCATACTTAGGTGACCTCTGACATTGGCCAAATAGCACCACTGAGCAATTATGCTCAAATTGTGGAGCATAATTATTGCCTCAAAAGGATTTATACTCTGATCTATGGGTTTTTTGTTTTTTAAATGTTGTTCTAAGCGGCCAACGAATTGTTAATGCATGATTAAAGTGAATTGTTAATTTATCGTTTATGGTTTTACTATAAACAGACTGGGGACGCTTGTGTTTTCTTTCTTCCTCAAATGATCAGATAAGACTTGATTAAAAGAAATAATGCAAAGGCATTTTGCTGTGTTCACAGAGGGTCTTGAGGGTCTGTGTAAATGGAAAGATCTTGGCTATGGGGCATAAATTTGGGCACCACAAAAAAAGAAATGAAATCAATATATAGTAGATCCGCCTTTTGCAGAAATTACAGCCTCTAAACGCTTCCTGTAGGTTCCAATGAGAGTCTGGATTGTGGTTGAAGGTATTTTGGACCATTCCTCTTTACAAAACATCTCTAGTTCATTCAGGTTTGATGGCTTCCGAGCATGGACAGCTCTCTTTAACTCACACCACAGATTTTCAATAATATTCAGGTCTGGGGGCTGAGATGGCCATTCCAGAACGTTGTTCTTGTTCATGCAGAGGCATGAATGCCTTAGTGGACTTTGAGCAGTGTTTCGGGTCGTTGTCTTGTTGAAACATCCAGCCCCGGCGCAGCTTCAGCTTTGTCACTGATTCCTGGACATTGGTCTCCAGAATCTGCTGATCCTGAGTGGAATCCATGTGTCCCTCAACTTTGACAAGATTCCCAGTACCTCCACTGGCCACACAGCCCCACAGCATGATGGAACCACCACCATATTTCACTGTAGGTAGCAGGTGTTTTTCTTGGAATGCTGTGTTCTTTTTCCTCCATGCATGACGCCCCTTGTTATGCCCAAATAACTCAATTTTCGTTTCATCAGTCCACAGCACCTTATTCCAGAATGAAGCTGGCTTGTCCAAATGTGCTTTAGCATACCTCAAGCGGCTCTGTTTGTGCTGTGGCCGGAGAAAAGACTTCCTCTGCATCACTCTCGCATACAGCACCTCCTTGTGTAAAGTGCGCCGAATGGTTGAACGATGCACAGTGACTCCATCTGCTGCAAGATGATGTTGTAGGTCTTTGGTGACAAGGACCCCGTGGAGCCAAGTGTCCTCAACCTCTCCACGGCACAGGTGGAATACAGCGAAGACCAGCAGGCCATGCTTAAGGTACGGTTTGAGGCAGGATAGAGAAAGGCTGGATGTAACACGCTTGTCTACAAGACTTAAAAACAGTTTCTACCATCAAGCTATACGACACCTCAACCACAACACTTAAACACACACAACACACTCCACAGGATGCACTCAGAAGCTACCCTGCAGCTTCACAAGCACACTGTATAATCTGCTCTGGTCACTTTCCTTTATTGGTATTTATATTGAAAAAAAAAAAGTGCAATACTGTAATAACTGCCACTACAAATTTTGTACTGTTCACTTTATACTGCTGCTTATTCCTGCCACTGTGCAATATCCCATTTACCCCTGGCTGTACGCTTTTAATCCTCTGCTAGCAGGAACGAGAAGGTACACACACACAGACACACACACACGCTCCTCACACCACAGTCAAACGTGCAGCTTCTGCACCCTTCAAAAACATTCCCTTCTCCTCACAACGTAAAACTCTCCCCGCAGATCTAAGCTGGCGAGGTGGCGCAGCGGCCTGACGAAGAACTGAGCTTGCGGAGCGGTATGCGGGAAAACCACCGCTTCCATCCTTTCTGAAAATACCGAAAATACCAAGTGTTAAAACTTATTAATCATTGTGATTCTTGACAGTTTTCTCTTGTAAGTAGACTTGTGGCTTAAGTCTCTTTTCATGCGACTAAAACGTTGAAGTTCCACAGAACTTTTGCCTCCCCGCTTCCCTCCAGCAACCCCGCTGCCAACTTAGCTTTCCTCCTCTCTATTCCCTCCCCTCAGCTGTTTGTGTTTTTGTTTCCATGACAATGTTTGGGTCTAATTTTGTTCTGCTTCGTGGTCATTCCCAAACTCTCCTAACTAAGTAGCATGTTGTAGTAGTCTACTTGTGTGTGCACGACTCTCCAGGAGCTTTCCGTTTGCCAATCATCTGTACAAAAAAATGTCGCTATCAGTGTTATTTGTCTCCTGAAATGAGTTTCATTCTATTTTGGGGGTTTTTTTGTTGTTGGTGTTTTATTAAATTAACATGCTTGCATGATACCTGCAGCAGTCCTTGGGAGAAGACCAGGTTTGCTCAGTTTAAAACAAAAAACAAAAATGAACCAAATCAGCCAGCTTACATTTGAAACCATGAAGGAAAAATCTACAGATCTCTCCAAGTGACGTGTTAGTTTATGCTCTGCTACCTAAACTATAGCTGCTAATAGATTTATAGGTTATTTTTCTTCTCGCAGTGAGATTTGCATCAGGCTGAAACAGGCTCTGAAACAAAAACTCAAAGTGGGAATGAAATTTGACAGGAGGGCCACGCCCGATTTCCACGGTTATTCGCGTCATACTTAGATCCTCCTCACTGTGGCGTGTCCAGCGGGGTGGCCTGGGGGGGCACAGGCCACCCCCCAACCAGACTGGCCACCCCAGGTGCCACCCCGAAGCCAAAACAATAAAATCCAATGAAATATCAAATGTACGATTATGTCTTCACAGTGAAGCTCAGATATCCGAGTGTAAGTGAATGCAGCATCGGCTTCTGCGCTATGAGCGTCATGTTAGCAAAGGTAGGAGAGCCAAGCACGAAAGACAGCATCACAGAAAACAGTTTTTCGGCGAAAGATTAACAGTTTAACATAGCTGGACTGGCCATCGAGCATGGCGGAGCTTCCACAGCGGCTAGCAGGTGGATGAGGGAAGGGTAGGCAGGAGGAGGAGAGACCCGAGGCAGCCGCCAGTCCGAGTGTCAGGTGAACTGAACTTCAGGTAAGAAGTTATGACCTGCAGTCCATCTGGGTCAGATATAAACCAAGTTTAGGTGGAGTTTATTTTCGTTATGCTGACTTTTTACAGTCAGTTACAATAACTCGTACTGCGTACTAGCTAGCATGACGGAGTTTCTATACAGCTGGGTGGGTGCTGTGATGTTACTGATGGTGAACTTTATTTTATTCATAAGGTTAGTTAGTAGAGTTGCAAACGGCTCCTTAAAAATTGAATGGTCCCTCATTCAGAGAAAATATTACAGGTTTTGTATTGAGCTGAGAAGAGACGCAGTTTGTCCTGTACTCCAGCTACAATGAAAAAGACACAAAGCTGGAGTTATTCTGTGTCTTTGCTGCACAGCTGCCTCTTCTCTCATTCTCTCCCCCTCCCTCTCCTGTTGCTACTTCAATCATGAAACTGATCAATGATCAGCTGATCGGCTTTTCTCTTGTTTGTTTATCGCCCACTTTGCGCCAGAAAGAGGAAACCAGCGGATGTTGCACTAAACAACAGCAGCACGTTTAAGCTTGATCAGCTGTTGTTAGAATTTATTTAATATTAATTTCTAGTGTCAGCTGATGTTTGCTGGAGCCACAGCTGTAAAGCTGCTGGCCATGATATCGGTTTGGATATGTGGTGAGAGGGAAACATGCAGATGAAACCAGGAGATGTCCTTACTGAATCATCAGAGCTGAACAGGTGATGGAGAAACAGCTTTACCTTTTAGGTGACATGAATGAGTTGAAGGGAAGTTATGAACTGTTTCTGAGAGACAAATAACACCAGGATCCTTTTCTATGTAGTTGACAGCTGGTAACTGTGCAGGGGCGGGTCTAGCAAAGTTATGCCAGGGGGCCAAGTAGGGCATTAACAGGGAAAGGGGGGCACAAAGAAATACTTTTCTTTATTATTCTCATTTAAAATGTCTCGCTTTTATTAAATAATTATCTGAATCTTCCGAACAAAGTTTTTATCTGACGTAAAATTGATAGAAATCATACATATACCAACAAGACAGTGTACATCACTGTCACAACAGCGTTCGTTTTCATTCAAAGGCTTTATGGCTTTAATACCTGGTGGGCCGGTCTCTGGTCAAAATGCCCAATTTTTTGTCCCAGTCCAGCCCTGCAGGTTAATACTGGCAGTGTCACCATGCCAGCTGACTGTATTTCATCATCAGCCAGTGTTGTTCTTTATACATCAATATTACCAAAGTTTACCATAAGGCAGCATAGAAAGTATTTACTTGCTTTCAGGTTTCATTCAAATGTTAGTCTTTTCATTTGTTTCCCCACTTTTTCCCTGTTTCAAAATCAAACACCAGTTTGTAAGAAGATTATCTTCTTTTTTTAATTGGCAGATAAAGTTTTGCATTGGCTAATTTGCCAATTGTATGTTAAAAATGTTTGTATTTTAATATTCAAAAATGTTTGTGCCCAAAACATATGTGCATTATATGTTAGTAAAAATACTACGCAAATATTGCTGTCCTTCAATGCTGCGTAAACACTGACAAAGCACTAATTGTATCTCTTGTACTTCATCAACGCAGTATCTAAAAACTTTGCACCGTAGTGGTTAAAACCTCATTCTAATAAGAGTCAAAAGCAAATTCAGTTATTAGGTTTATAGGGTTATTGAATGATGGTTAACTGTTGGTAGAATTTTTTTTTAACATTATCTGCCAATTACATCTGCCACCCTTCTCCAAATCTGTGCCCCTACCTGGCCCCCCCAACAAAAATTTTCTAGACACGCCACTGCCTCCTCAATCTGTGTACATATGCCGCCACTAAACCCCCGATAGTGCCAGTGTCAGTTAGTGAGTCAGTAAAATACTCATGCATTTGTGTTAACATAAAAACTGCAGACTAACTAGAGACAAACAAGCGAGGATCGCTTCATATCTCAGCAGCTAAAAAAAAAAAGGAAAAAAAAAAAGACCAATTGTTCCTGCAGGAGTAGATTCGGCCCCTTTTTGCTTTTTCATCCCAATGAGTAAAAACAGGGTTACGAGGAGAGGAGGAGGAGGACTAGGAGGATGAAAACGAACTAGAGGGAGAACTTGATTTGTACATGCGGTCTGTTCTGGGATCAGTGTGGTAGTTAACCCTCATTTAACACATTCCTCTCTGCTCCTCTAGCTTGCTCTAACTCACATTTATTTCTTCATTTTTTAACCTTATTTTGCACATTAACACATATCTATAGCAAGGACAGAGACACAGCCACATATGTTGAGTCCAGGATTGTATTTGAGCATCAGGAACAAATGATAAGAGCACATATCAGGAGTACACTGGATAGCTGTTTCTCAAAGGGTTTAATAGAAGGAAAGACGTTAAAGGGACTACATATTCAAAGGTCCTATTTCTGATACTACCCCATGAAAATATTTGCTCTGTGTGCCCTGCTGCAGCTGCTACATTTGGCTCCAGATTCACTTTTTGGCGCCTACGCCTCTCGAGATGTGTTCATGTAGACAGGCATTAAAAAACTGGTCAACCAACCAGCAGTATGCCTGCTGTGTTGTATGAAATGCGTGGAAGGAGAGGAACCGACTGTCTGTTACATATAGATAAAAAACAAAGCTCTGACGTGACCTCGGGTCAGCCAGCCTGACGATCAGAGAAACAGAAACGTGCTGGATTGGGGATCTCTGAGCTGCACATCAAAGATGCACCTATGCACAGATCAAATCTCAAAAGTGCAATGTACCTCATATACATGTTGATGCGAAGCGCCGCCAGAGCAAACTTTTCCACTTCTTTTGCAGAGGTGTTTTTTTTTTGGATTGTGTATTTATTGTTTGCAGTTTATATATATATATATATGTATATATATATATATATATATATATATATATATATATATATATATATATATATATATATTAGTTTGCAGCTCTTTGCGCATATTAATAAAAGGTTCAACTAACTGATCATTTAAAGTCTGTGCGGTTTAGTTGTTCCACTCATATTAAACCAAATGATGGTGTGGCGGCCTGTTCTAGTGTGAACTAAAAGAGGGTTTGAATGTAAGAGAGGGGGGGGGGAGGAAAAGGAGACCTAAATGTAACCCCTGCACCCCGACTGAGGAGGTGAGTTACATTAGTGCTTCCTCTTTATTAGAAAGCAGTTTGAGTGAATTAGAAGTCTGTTGTTTTTTTGTTTTTTTGGGGGGGGGATATCTACTCATTAGTCATGCTAGGCATCCATCTGAACTCTATCAAAATAAAGGTGTATTTTAACTCATTTTAATTCTTTCTAATATCAGGGATATAGGACTATACAAAGTAGCTTGTGACATCTAAAACGACAGCACACTTAATGTGTCTTTCTTCACCTCATCACTTTTTTCTGTGTATGTGTTTGTTTTTCCGTTGATGCCTTTCAAACGAAACTAGCCATGATATTTTCCCCCTCTGACAATTAATATCAGTTAACCCCGCCCCCTTTCAGATTTGTTCACCAAAAGAAAAGGAGAAAAAAACCCGTCATTAACACTGTACATTATTTGTCAGACCGGTTTCATTTTCATACTTTGTAAATATCTATATTGTATGGAGCTTGAAATCAAATGTAAATATGCTTACTGTATTTGTAATAATTATAATCCATTCGCTGTATAGCATAGATGTGTCATGCAGATATCCTAATTCTGTGTATGGTAATCTTGCACCATTGAACTGTTAGTGAATGACACAACAATAAAAGTGCAAAACATGCATTAGCAGTTGAAGTGCTGCCTGCTTATTTCCTGCTTTATGTGAGCTTCTACTGTAGTTTGTGCTTTTAGTCCCAAGAAACCACCCTTTTACTCTGGCGCACAATAAGATCTTCTGATGTTTGGTGTCATCTTCCTGTGAACAGGTGGATTCATTCACTTCAAGCTTATGTGTATAGCACCAAATCACAACAGTCGCTGAACACTGTAAAGACTAATTATGGAGGCACAACATTTAAAGCTCCTATCCTTCTATCCCACAGACCTAAAAGTTATTTATATGATAAATAGCCCCGTGTTTGTTTACTTGCTTTGTAAAATGCAAAGTGGTGACTTTTTCTTTTCAAGTACGTCCTCATATGGAGACATTTTTTTTATTAATGGCATAAAACAAGTCATAATTGTTTACAGAAATTTGTACATTTTATTGGGCAGAATGAGGTAAACAGTGAAGAAAAGTATGAGAAAACGGAGCATAGGATCTCCGGAGGCAACTAGAATTATTGTACACGTGTATGTATTAAGGACCGACACAGACAAAGAATTAATCATACAATGAAGCAATGTCATTTTAAAATGTTTATTCATAAACAGGATAAAACCATTTAAGTACTGAGTCATGAATAAAACAGCAACCTCTCATCTGCTAATTGGGAAACAGAGGATGTCAGTGTATTTTTCAGTGCTAGTTGTCCAAATTGAGTGAGATGACTTTACATTTGAATAGATTTGATTACAAGTTATATTTGGTTTTAATTGAGTGCAGTTCAATTTGATTTAAATCAAGCCAATTCACAACAACATTTTTCTCAATATGCTAAAATTCCCACCGAGACTAGATAAGATTATTCTAAAACTGGTAAAAATACAATTCTCTTCATGCACAAAAATCCCACCCAGTCCCACAACCCAGGACGAATACTCCTTGTGTGTTCTTGAGCTGGACAGAAATTCCTCTTGCTAAGCGAGGTCCACGTCAGCATCGTGCCAGGCAGACTAGGAGCCTCCTGTCCCGGTCTCGTCCGTCCACTGGGCCCCATCACATCCCAGCCCAGTTCGCATTCTGCATTGGAGTCCGTCGCTCGATACCACAGCGGCTCCCCTCACGTCATCACCTGTAAGTAAAAACAAATAGGAGCCAGAACCATCATCCCGGAAGCTGCCCTGGCTTATAGCCATGGCGACACTCTCCCAACACGGCTGCACCCAGTGAACAACAGTCAGCCACTACTCACAAATGCAGGCAGTGGTATACATCTGCACTGATGTCAATCACACGCGTTGTCTCCTCCTGTCGCCGTTCCTGCTGTTGGGACTGGGTCACCACATCACGCTGACCGGTCTCCAGACGGGCGTCATGCGTTCCTATTCAAATCTAGGGCCTCTCTCCTTCCAGTACTCAGCTTGCTTCCTTTTAATAAGTCCTTTAAACACAGCTGAAAGGACACCACTGGACAGACACATGCCTCAGCAGGTGATGACTATCAGCTAATTTGTCCCATGCCCAGCCAATCCACAGTGGATTAAAACAATGTAAAAACAGACTAAAAACATGTGATACAAACAGAGTAAAATCATGGAGATAAAAACAATGCTCACAAATAAACACTAAACTCAGAATAAAACCAATATTAATGATAAACACATATTTCTACTATGTGAAACTTACATTCATCACCACCTGAAACTTTTATATTAAAATTTCAAGTTCGAACCTAACCTCATTTAATTTCTCTAAAAATGGGCTCCTGCACACTTGCAGACACTTTTCCATCACAACTTATGGATGATGAATGATTTGATTAAAGCTGTGAAAACATTACTGATAAACTTCATGTGATATTACATTAAAGCCAATTTTCTATTAAAATCAGGACTTTTCTAAGTGACCTCCAACCTTTGAGCAGTAGTGTGTACTGTATGTTTGTATGTAACTGTGTCTGACCTGGATTTTATCACCAGTGTCAAATAAGAATTTTCTTTAAACTCTGTCTTTAAATACAAATGAAGTTAAACTGTAGCAAGGCTGATGGTAAACTGTCCCTAACAAGTCCACTTTATTGCGTGCTCATTGACTTTCTCCTATCAGAGCTGTTTAACAAGTCCACTTTATACATGCTTATTAATCTATCACGCTTATCAGTGGCTCATGGTTGCTTAAAGCCTATGTCTGAACTTGAGCACAGAGCCAGAGCATCATTCATCCTACCAGCAGCTCAAGGATGACAAACTCCACTTTCTCTGCATCAAGACAGCTCATAACTTTTAACAGTCTCTCCTGATAGTCTCATATCATCTGCTCTAATCAATAACCGTACACTATAATTACAATGTAGACTAAAGCTCAAAAGTCTGAGGTCAATTAGAAATGTCTTGTTTTCTGAATAGACTCAAATTTGGTTTCATATTGAATCACAGTAATTTATCAAAAGAGGAAATAAACATATAAATGCTTAATATTAACACTGATCACAAATCATGAATGATTTTGAATAGAATTTCTACAGAGGTGTTCAGAGACCCATTTTCAGCAATAATCCCTCCTGTGTTCAGTGGTACATTGTCTTATCTAATCCAAGTTTAACACATTAAAGCCAAACTTATCATTCAAAACAGCTTTTTAAAGAGATTTTAAAACAAACTCAAACTATTGTGGTGATTAAAGAAACAATAAATGTGTCTGGATCATCCCAGGTTTTTGTTTTTAACCTCATTAAACCAAGTTTACATTTTCCTCTAAAGGGGCTGCAACACCCAGCTGCACAAAACCTTCACTTTTTTTTTTTAACAGTTTCACTCTTTTAATATTTTTCATTTTTTACAATCAGAATTCTCCAATAGATTTTTAGAAGAAAATTATTTTCTTTCATGCATCACCAACTGAACCTTTTATGTAAACATTTCAAGTTCCAGCCTAACCTCATTTAATTTTGCTTAGCAAAGTACTTTTCAACTCTAATAATTAGTAAGAGTATATTTCTTATCATCTATTGGTCATCTGACCTGATAAACTTCAATTAACATTATAACACAGGACTGATTGTCTCTAAAAATGGGCTCCTGCACGCTTGCAGACACTTTTCCATCACAACTTATGGATGATGAATGATTTGATTAAAGCTGTGAAAACATTACTGATAAACTTCATGTGATATTACATTAAAGCCAATTTCTATTAAAATCAGGACTTTTCTAAGTGACCTCCAACCTTTGAGCAGTAGTGTGTACTGTATGTTTGTATGTAACTGTGTCTGACCTGGATTTTATCACCAGTGTCAAACAAGAATTTTCTTTAAAGTCTGTCTTTAAATACAAATGAAGTTAAACTGTAGCAAGGCTGATGGTAAACTGTCCCTAACAAGTCCACTTTATTGCGTGCTCATTGACTTTCTCCTATCAGAGCTGTTTAACAAGTCCACTTTATACATGCTTATTAATCTATCACACTTATCAGATTTCTCATGGTTGCTTAAAGCCTATGTCTGAACTTGAGCACAGAGCCAGAGCATCATTCATCCTACCAGCAGCTCAAGGATGACAAACTCCACTTTCTCTGCATCAAGACAGCTCATAACTTTTTAACAGTCTCTCCTGATAGTCTCATATCATCTGCTCTAATCAATAACCGTACACTATAATTACAATGTAGACTACAGCTCAAAAGTCTAAGGTCAATTAGAAATGTCTTGTTTTCTGAATAGACTCAAATTTGGTTTCATATTGAATCACAGCAATTTATCAAAAGAGGAAATAAACATATAAATGCTTAATATTAACACTGATCACAAATCATGAATGATTTTGAATAGAATTTCTACAGAGGTGTTCAGAGACCCATTTTCAGCAATAATCCTCCTGTGTTCAGTGGTACATTGTCTTATCTAATCCAAGTTTAACACATTAAAGCCAAACTTATCATTCAAACAGCTTTTTAAAGAGATTTTAAAACAAACTCAAACTATTGTGGTGATTAAAGAAACAATAAATGTGTCTGGATCATCCCAGGTTTTGTTTTTAACCTCATTAAACCAAGTTGACATTTTCCTCTAAAGGGCTGCAACACCCAGCTGCACAAAACCTTCACTTTTTTAACAGTTTCACTCTTTGAATATTTTTCATTTCTTACAATCAGAATTCTCCAATAGATTTTTAGAAGAAAATTATTTCTTTCATGCATCACCAACTGAACCTTTTATGTTAACGTTTCAAGTTCCAGCCTAACCTCATTTAATTTTGCTTAGCAAAGTACTTTTCAACTCTAATAATTAGTAAGAGTATTTTTCTTATCATCTATTGGTCATCTGACCTGATAAACTTCAATTAACATTATAACACAGGACTGATTGTCTCTAAAAATGGGCTCCTGCACACTTGCAGACACTTTTCCATCACAACTTATGGATGATGAATGATTTGATTAAAGCTGTGAAAACATTACTGATAAACTTCATGTGATATTACATTAAAGCCAATTTTCTATTAAAATCAGGACTTTTCTAAGTGACCTCCAACTTTTGAGCAGTAGTGTGTACTGTATGTTTGTATGTAACTGTGTCTGACCTGGATTTTATCACCAGTGTCAAACAAGAATTTTCTTTAAAGTCTGTCTTTAAATACAAATGAAGTTAAACTGTAGCAAGGCTGATGGTAAACTGTCCCTAACAAGTCCACTTTATTGCGTGCTCATTGACTTTCTCCTATCAGAGCTGTTTAACAAGTCCACTTTATACATGCTTATTAATCTATCACGCTTATCAGTGGCTCATGGTTGCTTAAAGCCTATGTCTGAACTTGAGCACAGAGCCAGAGCATCATTCATCCTACCAGCAGCTCAAGGATGACAAACTCCACTTTCTCTGCATCAAGACAGCTCATAACTTTTTAACAGTCTCTCCTGATAGTCTCATATCATCTGCTCTAATCAATAACCGTACACTATAATTACAATGTAGACTACAGCTCAAAAGTCTGAGGTCAATTAGAAATGTCTTGTTTTCTGAATAGACTCAAATTTGGTTTCATATTGAATCACAGCAATTTATCAAAGAGGAAATAAACATATAAATGCTTAATATTAACACTGATCACAAATCATGAATGATTTTGAATAGAATTTCTACAGAGGTGTTCAGAGACCCATTTTCAGCAATAATCCCTCCTGTGTTCAGTGGTACATTGTCTTATCTAATCCAAGTTTAACACATTAAAGCCAAACTTATCATTCAAAACAGCTTTTTAAAGAGATTTTAAAACAAACTCAAACTATTGTGGTGATTAAAGAAACAAGAAATGTGTCTGGATCATCCCAGGTTTTGTTTTTAACCTCATTAAACCAAGTTGACATTTTCCTCTAAAGGGGCTGCAACACCCAGCTGCACAAAACCTTCACTTTTTTTAACAGTTTCACTCTTGAATATTTTTCATTTCTTACAATCAGAATTCTCCAATAGATTTTTAGAAGAAAATTATTTTCTTTCATGCATCACCAACTGAACCTTTTATGTTAACGTTTCAAGTTCCAGCCTAACCTCATTTAATTTTGCTTAGCAAAGTACTTTTCAACTCTAATAATTAGTAAGAGTATTTTTCTTATCATCTATTGGTCATCTGACCTGATAAACTTCAATTAACATTATAACACAGGACTGATTGTCTCTAAAAATGGGCTCCTGCACACTTGCAGACACTTTTCCATCACAACTTATGGATGATGAATGATTTGATTAAAGCTGTGAAACATTACTGATAAACTTCATGTGATATTACATTAAAGCCAATTTTCTATTAAAATCAGGACTTTTCTAAGTGACCTCCAACCTTTGAGCAGTAGTGTGTACTGTATGTTTGTATGTAACTGTGTCTGACCTGGATTTTATCACCAGTGTCAATAAGAATTTTCTTTAAATCTGTCTTTAAATACAAATGAAGTTAAACTGTAGCAAGGCTGATGGTAAACTGTCCCTAACAAGTCCACTTTATTGCGTGCTCATTGACTTTCTCCTATCAGAGCTGTTTAACAAGTCCACTTTATACATGCTTATTAATCTATCACGCTTATCAGTGGCTCATGGTTGCTTAAAGCCTATGTCTGAACTTGAGCACAGAGCCAGAGCATCATTCATCCTACCAGCAGCTCAAGGATGACAAACTCCACTTTCTCTGCATCAAGACAGCTCATAACTTTTTAACAGTCTCTCCTGATAGTCTCATATCATCTGCTCTAATCAATAACCGTACACTATAATTACAATGTAGACTACAGCTCAAAAGTCTGAGGTCAATTAGAAATGTCTTGTTTTCTGAATAGACTCAAATTTGGTTTCATATTGAATCACAGCAATTTATCAAAAGAGGAAATAAACATATAAATGCTTAATATTAACACTGATCACAATCATGAATGATTTTGAATAGAATTTCTACAGAGGTGTTCAGAGACCCATTTTCAGCAATAATCCCTCCTGTGTTCAGTGGTACATTGTCTTATCTAATCCAAGTTTAACACATTAAAGCCAAACTTATCATTCAAAACAGCTTTTTAAAGAGATTTTAAAACAACTCAAACTATTGTGGTGATTAAAGAAACAAGAAATGTGTCTGGATCATCCAGGTTTTGTTTTTAACCTCATTAAACCAAGTTGACATTTTCCTCTAAAGGGGCTGCAACACCCAGCTGCACAAAACCTTCACTTTTTTAACAGTTTCACTCTTTGAATATTTTTCATTTCTTACAATCAGAATTCTCCAATAGATTTTTAGAAGAAAATTATTTTCTTTCATGCATCACCAACTGAACCTTTTATGTTAACGTTTCAAGTTCCAGCCTAACCTCATTTAATTTTGCTTAGCAAAGTACTTTTCAACTCTAATAATTAGTAAGAGTATTTTCTTATCATCTATTGGTCATCTGACCTGATAAACTTCAATTAACATTATAACACAGGACTGATTGTCTCTAAAAATGGGCTCCTGCACACTTGCAGACACTTTTCCATCACAACTTATGGATGATGAATGATTTGATTAAAGCTGTGAAAACATTACTGATAAACTTCATGTGATATTACATTAAAGCCAATTTTCTATTAAATCAGGACTTTTCTAAGTGACCTCCAACTTTTGAGCAGTAGTGTGTACTGTATGTTTGTATGTAACTGTGTCTGACCTGGATTTTATCACCAGTGTCAAATAAGAATTTTCTTTAAACTCTGTCTTTAAATACAAATGAAGTTAAACTGTAGCAAGGCTGATGGTAAACTGTCCCTAACAAGTCCACTTTATTGCGTGCTCATTGACTTTCTCCTATCAGAGCTGTTTAACAAGTCCACTTTATACATGCTTATTAATCTATCACGCTTATCAGTGGCTCATGGTTGCTTAAAGCCTATGTCTGAACTTGAGCACAGAGCCAGAGCATCATTCATCCTACCAGCAGCTCAAGGATGACAAACTCCACTTTCTCTGCATCAAGACAGCTCATAACTTTTTAACAGTCTCTCCTGATAGTCTCATATCATCTGCTCTAATCAATAACCGTACACTATAATTACAATGTAGACTAAGCTCAAAGTCTGAGGTCAATTAGAAATGTCTTGTTTTCTGAATAGACTCAAATTTGGTTTCATATTGAATCACAGTAATTTATCAAAAGAGGAAATAAACATATAAATGCTTAATATTAACACTGATCACAAATCATGAATGATTTGAATAGAATTTCTACAGAGGTGTTCAGAGACCCATTTTCAGCAATAATCCCTCCTGTGTTCAGTGGTACATTGTCTTATCTAATCCAAGTTTAACACATTAAAGCCAAACTTATCATTCAAACAGCTTTTTAAAGAGATTTTAAAACAAACTCAAACTATTGTGGTGATTAAAGAAACAATAAATGTGTCTGGATCATCCAGGTTTTGTTTTTAACCTCATAAACCAAGTTACATTTCCTCTAAAGGGCTGCAACACCCAGCTGCACAAAACCTTCACTTTTTTTTTACAGTTTCACTCTTTTAATATTTTTCATTTCTTACAATCAGAATTCTCCAATAGATTTTTAGAAGAAAATTATTTTCTTTCATGCATCACCAACTGAACCTTTTATGTTAACGTTTCAAAGTTCCAGCCTAACCTCATTTAATTTTGCTTAGCAAAGTACTTTTCAACTCTAATAATTAGTAAGAGTATATTTCTTATCATCTATTGGTCATCTGACCTGATAAACTTCAATTAACATTATAACACAGGACTGATTGTCTCTAAAAATGGGCTCCTGCACGCTTGCAGACACTTTTCCATCACAACTTATGGATGATGAATGATTTGATTAAAGCTGTGAAAACATTACTGATAAACTTCATGTGATATTACATTAAGCCAATTTTCTATTAAAATCAGGACTTTTCTAAGTGACCTCCAACTTTTGAGCAGTAGTGTGTACTGTATGTTTGTATGTAACTGTGTCTGACCTGGATTTTATCACCAGTGTCAAACAAGAATTTTCTTTAAACTCTGTCTTTAAATACAAATGAAGTTAAACTGTAGCAAGGCTGATGGTAAACTGTCCCTAACAAGTCCACTTTATTGCGTGCTCATTGACTTTCTCCTATCAGAGCTGTTTAACAAGTCCACTTTATACATGCTTATTAATCTATCATGCTTATCAGTGGCTCATGGTTGCTTAAAGCCTATGTCTGAACTTGAGCACAGAGCCAGAGCATCATTCATCCTACCAGCAGCTCAAGGATGACAAACTCCACTTTCTCTGCATCAAGACAGCTCATAACTTTTTAACAGTCTCTCCTGATAGTCTCATATCATCTGCTCTAATCAATAACCGTACACTATAATTACATGTAGACTACAGCTCAAAGTCTGAGGTCAATTAGAAATGTCTTGTTTTCTGAATAGACTCAAATTTGGTTTCATATTGAATCACAGCAATTTATCAAAAGAGGAAATAAACATATAAATGCTTAATATTAACACTGATCACAAATCATGAATGATTTTGAATAGAATTTCTACAGAGGTGTTCAGAGACCCATTTTCAGCAATAATCCCTCCTGTGTTCAGTGGTACATTGTCTTATCTAATCCAAGTTTAACACATTAAAGCCAAACTTATCATTCAAAACAGCTTTTTAAAGAGATTTTAAAACAAACTCAAACTATTGTGGTGATTAAAGAAACAAGAAATGTGTCTGGATCATCCCAGGTTTTGTTTTTAACCTCATTAAACCAAGTTGACATTTTCCTCTAAAGGGGCTGCAACACCCAGCTGCACAAAACCTTCACTTTTTTTAACAGTTTCACTCTTTAATATTTTTCATTTTTACATCAGAATTCTCCAATAGATTTTTAGAAGAAAATTATTTCTTTCATGCATCACCAACTGAACCTTTTATGTAAACGTTTCAAGTTCCAGCCTAACCTCATTTAATTTTGCTTAGCAAAGTACTTTTCAACTCTAATAATTAGTAAGAGTATATTTCTTATCATCTATTGGTCATCTGACCTGATAAACTTCAATTAACATTATAACACAGGACTGATTGTCTCTAAAAATGGGCTCCTGCACCTTGCAGACACTTTTCCATCACAACTTATGGATGATGAATGATTTGATTAAAGCTGTGAAAACATTACTGATAAACTTCATGTGATATTACATTAAAGCCAATTTTCTATTAAAATCAGGACTTTTCTAAGTGACCTCCAACCTTTGAGCAGTAGTGTGTACTGTATGTTTGTATGTAACTGTGTCTGACCTGGATTTTATCACCAGTGTCAAACAAGAATTTTCTTTAAACTCTGTCTTAAATACAAATGAAGTTAAACTGTAGCAAGGCTGATGGTAAACTGTCCCTAACAAGTCCACTTTATTGCGTGCTCATTGACTTTCTCCTATCAGAGCTGTTTAACAAGTCCACTTTATACATGCTTATTAATCTATCACGCTTATCAGTGGCTCATGGTTGCTTAAAGCCTATGTCTGAACTTGAGCACAGAGCCAGAGCATCATTCATCCTACCAGCAGCTCAAGGATGACAAACTCCACTTTCTCTGCATCAAGACAGCTCATAACTTTTTAACAGTCTCTCCTGATAGTCTCATATCATCTGCTCTAATCAATAACCGTACACTATAATTACAATGTAGACTAAGCTCAAAAGTCTGAGGTCAATTAGAAATGTCTTGTTTTCTGAATAGACTCAAATTTGGTTTCATATTGAATCACAGCAATTTATCAAAAGAGGAAATAAACATATAAATGCTTAATATTAACACTGATCACAAATCATGAATGATTTTGAATAGAATTTCTACAGAGGTGTTCAGAGACCCATTTTCAGCAATAATCCCTCCTGTGTTCAGTGGTACATTGTCTTATCTAATCCAAGTTTAACACATTAAAGCCAAACTTATCATTCAAAACAGCTTTTTAAAGAGATTTTAAAACAAACTCAAACTATTGTGGTGATTAAAGAAACAAGAAATGTGTCTGGATCATCCCAGGTTTTGTTTTTAACCTCATTAAACCAAGTTGACATTTTCCTCTAAAGGGGCTGCAACACCCAGCTGCACAAAACCTTCACTTTTTTAACAGTTTCACTCTTTGAATATTTTCATTTCTTACAATCAGAATTCTCCAATAGATTTTTAGAAGAAAATTATTTTCTTTCATGCATCACCAACTGAACCTTTTATGTTAACGTTTCAAGTTCCAGCCTAACCTCATTTAATTTCTTAGCAAAGTACTTTTCAACTCTAATAATTAGTAAGAGTATTTTCTTATCATCTATTGGTCATCTGACCTGATAAACTTCAATTAACATTATAACACAGGACTGATTGTCTCTAAAAATGGGCTCCTGCACACTTGCAGACACTTTTCCATCACAACTTATGGATGATGAATGATTTGATTAAAGCTGTGAAAACATTACTGATAAACTTCATGTGATATTACATTAAAGCCAATTTTCTATTAAAATCAGGACTTTTCTAAGTGACCTCCAACTTTGAGCAGTAGTGTGTACTGTATGTTTGTATGTAACTGTGTCTGACCTGGATTTTATCACCAGTGTCAAAAAGAATTTTCTTTAAACTCTGTCTTTAAATACAAATGAAGTTAAACTGTAGCAAGGCTGATGGTAAACTGTCCCTAACAAGTCCACTTTATTGCGTGCTCATTGACTTTCTCCTATCAGAGCTGTTTAACAAGTCCACTTTATACATGCTTATTAATCTATCACGCTTATCAGTGGCTCATGGTTGCTTAAAGCCTATGTCTGAACTTGAGCACAGAGCCAGAGCATCATTCATCCTACCAGCAGCTCAAGGATGACAAACTCCACTTTCTCTGCATCAAGACAGCTCATAACTTTTAACAGTCTCTCCTGATAGTCTCATATCATCTGCTCTAATCAATAACCGTACACTATAATTACAATGTAGACTAAAGCTCAAAAGTCTGAGGTCAATTAGAAATGTCTTGTTTTCTGAATAGACTCAAATTTGGTTTCATATTGAATCACAGCAATTTATCAAAAGAGGAAATAAACATATAAATGCTTAATATTAACACTGATCACAAATCATGAATGATTTTGAATAGAATTTCTACAGAGGTGTTCAGAGACCCATTTTCAGCAATAATCCCTCCTGTGTTCAGTGGTACATTGTCTTATCTAATCCAAGTTTAACACATTAAAGCCAAACTTATCATTCAAAACAGCTTTTTAAAGAGATTTTAAAACAAACTCAAACTATTGTGGTGATTAAAGAAACAAGAAATGTGTCTGGATCATCCCAGGTTTTGTTTTTAACCTCATTAAACCAAGTTGACATTTCCTCTAAAGGGCTGCAACACCCAGCTGCACAAAACCTTCACTTTTTTAACAGTTTCACTCTTTGAATATTTTTCATTTCTTACCATCAAAATTCTCCAATAGATTTTTAGAAGAAAATTATTTCTTTCATGCATCACCAACTGAACCTTTTATGTTAACGTTTCAAGTTCCAGCCTAACTCATTTAATTTTGCTTAGCAAAGTACTTTTCAACTCTAATAATTAGTAAGAGTATATTTCTTATCATCTATTGGTCATCTGACCTGATAAACTTCAATTAACATTATAACACAGGACTGATTGTCTCTAAAAATGGGCTCCTGCACGCTTGCAGACACTTTTCCATCACAACTTATGGATGATGAATGATTTGATTAAAGCTGTGAAAACATTACTGATAAACTTCATGTGATATTACATTAAAGCCAATTTTCTATTAAAATCAGGGACTTTTTCTGCAGTAGTGTGTACTGTATGTTTGTATGTAACTGTATCTGATCTACAGTGATTTTGGGGGTGTGGATACCTATTTGTTTTCACAGGTGCAGAGCCTTTTTCTACAAAATTACGAACAAACTGCATTTTTAAAAGTACCATTAACATCAATGTAAACTGACAAGTAACTCAACATTTAACACAGTGATCAGTAGAGAAGAAAGAAAATAACCCATTTCAACATTTCTAGTTCAGATCAAAATTATTGTTCTGATTAAGGAAACAGTAAATCTGGCCACATTATTGTCCTGATCCTCCAATTTCCCCTTTCCAATGTGACTAAATAAAATTCAACTTTTGTTTTTTTAAATAAAAGCAGATGCACACCCAGATATTTCTTACAGTAAGAATCCTCCAACAACCTTTCAAAAAACATTTTTTTCTTTCCTCAATTTTGAGACCAACTGAACCCACAAACCTGAAGCTCCAGACCCAAACTAACCCAATTTAATGTTTCCTTAATCAGCACAGTAATTTTAACTCTTCTGTTTTATGTTTACTCACAGTTTTGATGCTTGCTTCTTTGACTTGATCCACGATTAGCTCTGCACCATCGCTCTGCTGTTTCTCTCTCCTCATGCTTCTCCTTCATGCGTCCTGTCCTCAGATATAATCCAACCTGCCTCCTTGTTTCCTCCTTGACTTGTATCAGCAAAATTTCCAGTTAAATTAAGAGAAGTCCAGAAAAGTTTTCCTGCTTCAAAAGCTCTTCCAGTTGCTTGTCTTCTTGTCCTCCTTCAAATGTGCATTTTTCTACATTTGTATTTATTTGACTTCATATTGCCATGACAACATGACACAGAGCATCATGGTAGATTAAGGCAGGGGGTTCTCTCCTGTGCAGAAATGCTGGTGTTCCATAGTGATGTAAAAGCATGTTAATAATCTTTAAATAGACACTCACTGATCCTGTAAGAGCAGGAATTTAACTACAAACCCTCACAGTCCCCATCAGTATCATTTATTCTGCTCTGCCGCAATGGTCACAATGGCTGGTTTAAGTACGTTTGGCCCATAGAAATCCACTGATGTTCAGTGAGTCCCTTGATACATATTTAACCTTCATAATTTTCAGGGTGCATGAGTGTTATATCTCCATCTCATCCTAAACATTTTACCAACATGTAAAAGGCATACGTCCTCAAGATTTTGATTTGTTTAATTTTATTGAAACTTGTTTTATTCTGAATAAATGTGTGAGATGGCCCTCAGGCCTCTAAATCCACATCCAGGTTGGGTGACTACTTGGATTAGGGGAGTATTATTTAGAGCAATGTTTGTCACTTTGGTTAATTACTCAACTTGGGCCGTTTTTGTTCAGTCTTTTTCTAACCGAACTTTCACATTTAACACATTTAACATGCTAACTGAAGCCTGTAGAGTCTGAGATGTAGCTCTTTTATTTCTGTATTGTACAGTCGGACTTAGGGGTGAATTTGCTGGGATTGGTGACTGTGTTGCATGTTTTGAATAATCTTCTTCAGAGTAGACTTTACATGTAAGCTGATAGTGAATGAAAAAACTATAAAAGCTGCTGTGGTTTTAACTTTCCAAGAGAGGCAATGCACATAATGCAGAGACGAGCGCACGGGGGATATCCAAATTCTAGGAAGGCAGCCTGCTGCTGTACACAGGCAGATTCTTCTCAGTCATAGTTCTAACAACTTGACTGTTTTCTCAAACCGCACAAAGAGGGCTGTTTCCATTCTGGAAGTCTACTCATTGGTGTAGGCAGCTCTTCTAATTATAAGTAGCTATATATGAGCAGCTATATTAGCTTTGACTTAACATATGTTAAATAGTATACTTTCCTGTTTTAAAATTTATGATGGCTCAAAATTCAAACCTTAAAAATTAAAACCCTGAATCATCACCACTTGTGTGAACTACAAGGGTGCCATCATTTTCTTTTCAATCCATTAAGTGCCACATTTTACACACTGAGCAAGAAAGGAAGTAAGCTCTTCATGGTGACCCAGAAATTTTAATGTATCACTTTCTAGCATACGGCTGACACTGCTCGACATCTTACGTGCGGTATAAGAGTCCCGCCACAAGGAGACACTAAAGGCTTTCAACCAACAGTTTCTGCTTCCAAAGCGGCGCCAACCGTCACCACCGATCATCGTACTTATGTGACATAGACGATGGATGCATGTTTGAGTTGATACATCATTTAAAGCCACCACTGTTCAGGCATCACATCTGTCCATTAGGTTTCCCTTTCATACACAACATTTTTATCCCTGGGTACTAACTTTTTTGTTTTTGTTGACTGTTTATTTATTTATTTGTTTGCTTGTTTGTTTGTCTAATGCTCTTGTTGCACTGCTAAATAGGCTGTAGCCAACATGATTTATAAAGGATTATAAAATCTAAGAAATTACTGCATTATTTTACCTACTCTTATTAAACTCACTTTCCTAAAAACTGATTGCAGCTTCTACTTTGTGATGTCAATGTTATGTCTCTAAATGATTCATATCATTCATGGGAGATATGCTTGACAAATGATAAGTTAACAAGTCACTGCTACCAGCTTAATCAATTCATTGGGGCGACCTGCGTGTTGTGTTGCATTGTCTGATTTGGTCATAGTGTGTAAACACCTCTAGAGGCCACTGTTGTATAGCTGCTGCAAACTGAATGTACCCGTACCAGAGGTTATACTTAAAATGGCAGCTGCCAGGAAGTCTCTTTGGAAATTTGTGTTTATGAAATAGATAGTTGTATTACAAGGTACTAATGAACCCTTGCATTGGTAAAATAAATTCTACTAGAATAGCTGATACTCCCTTACAGAAGATTTTCTTTTGACCTTTCTAAAGCCTTCTTTAAAATTAGAAAATAAAATGAAAACAGGCATACTAGAAATACTACTCTGCATTACATCCTAACACTTGGCTAAATCCTAATATGTAATTCTGCTTTAAATAGTTTATTACACTAAATGTGATTATGCACTGAAAAAAAAAACATGCTGAGTTTACTTAGTTCAATAGTGGACATTGGTTGCACACAGATGTTTTGCCTTTGGCACGAGCTTAAACAATTGGAGTTGAATTAACACAAGTTATTCATATTCAATAAACCTGTGCAATTTGTGTTGATAAAATATGATTGAAACATGTTTTGGTGAAGTAATTTAGCTCTTGGAATATTTTAATCCTTCACAATTTTCACACTTTATTCCAACACTATTCAGTGACAAACAAACAAAACACTACATTTTTTGAAATATTTCTGGGTTTTTCTTGTTTGTGTTTATACTGCTTGAACTCTGAAGTGACCCTCCAATGTGATGACAGTGCCAGCAGTGGCCCACAGCTCATTTAACGCTTTCTCCCAATTTGCTCATAACAGTCTCTCATATGTATGAACTATGTAGGCTATCTCTATTTTAAAATAATGAGTGGGCAATGAGAGCATCTCCTCACTGTGTACTTTACTGACAACAGGACAACAGGGAATACAGAGAACTGACTGAGGACTTTTTCCAACTGGTGCCAGCAGAACCACTTCCAGATCAACACTCGGAAAACCAAGGAGCAGGTAGTGGACTCCACCTACACCAGTGAACATCCAGAGAATGGGCATTAAGATAGCTGACTCATATAAGTGATCTGACCAATAAACTGGTCTGGAGTAACAACAGAGAGTCCATCTACACAAAAGGATAGAGACGGTTGTATTTGCAACAGAGAAGTCTTTTGGAAGGGATTTGGAAGGGAGCAGGGAGAGCTCCTGAAGACCTTCTAGGACTCTTGGTGGTATTGTCCGTGTTTTATGGTGTGGTCTGCTGGGGATAGGAAGAAACTGAACAGGATGATCAAGAAAACTAGCTCTGTTCTGGGATGCCCTCTTGACCCAGTGGAGGTAGTTATCTCTGTCAGATAACAGCTCCCACCCCATACAGGTCACTCTGACAACACTAAGCAGTCCCTTCAGTGACAGGCTGCTGCACCCACAGTGTGCAAAGGGGACATTTTGGAGGCCTTTCCCCCAGCTGCTGTCAGACTGTACACTGCACAACAGCAGTGAATGTACACCACATATGCACACACTGGGGTCTTTACATATATCAGTGTGCAATACTAAATACCTGCTACCATTAACACCCAAACACTGCACTATGAAAGGTTTCATTCTTCTTCTAATAGTAATCTGTATTATTGCATCATATATATGTATATGTATGTATACAGATATATAGAGATATATGTAAGTCTATATATCTATATTACATATANAGTACATATCTATTTCTTAGTCTATATTTCTTCTATTTTTGCATTACAGGGAGTGCAGAATTATTAGACAAGTTGTATTTTTGAGGAATAATTTTATTATTGAACAACAACCATGTTCTCAATGAACCCAAAAAACTCATTAATATCAAAGCTGAATGTTTTTGGAAGTAGTTTTTAGTTTGTTTTTAGTTTTAGCTATTTTAGGGGGATATCTGTGTGTGCAGGTGACTATTACTGTGCATAATTATTAGGCAACTTAACAAAAAACAAATATATACCCATTTCAATTATTTATTTTTACCAGTGAAACCAATATAACATCTCCACATTCACAAATATACATTTCTGACATTCAAAAACAAAACAAAAACAAATCAGCGACCAATATAGCCACCTTTCTTTGCAAGGACACTCAAAAGCCTGCCATCCATGGATTCTGTCAGTGTTTTGATCTGTTCACCATCAACATTGCGTGCAGCAGCAACCACAGCCTCCCAGACACTGTTCAGAGAGGTGTACTGTTTTCCCTCCTTGTAAATCTCACATTTGATGATGGACCACAGGTTCTCAATGGGTTCAGATCAGGTGAACAAGGAGGCCATGTCATTAGTTTTCTTCTTTTATACCCTTTCTTGCCAGCTACGCTGTGGAGTACTTGGACGCGTGTGATGGAGCATTGTCCTGCATGAAAATCATGTTTTTCTTGAAGGATGCAGACTTCTTCCTGTACCACTGCTTGAAGAAGGTGTCTTCCAGAAACTGGCAGTAGGACTGGGAGTTGAGCTTGACTCCATCCTCAACCCGAAAAGGCCCCACAAGCTCATCTTTGATGATACCAGCCCAAACCAGTACTCCACCTCCACCTTGCTGGCGTCTGAGTCGGACTGGAGCTCTCTGCCCTTTACCAATCCAGCCACGGGCCCATCCATCTGGCCCATCAAGACTCACTCTCATTTCATCAGTCCATAAAACCTTAGAAAAATCACTCTTGAGATATTTCTTGGCCCAGTCTTGACGTTTCAGATTGTGTGTCTTGTTCAGTGGTGGTCGTCTTTCAGCCTTTCTTACCTTGGCCATGTCTCTGAGTATTGCACACCTTGTGCTTTTGGGCACTCCAGTGATGTTGCAGCTCTGAAATATGGCCAAACTGGTGACAAGTGGCATCTTGGCAGCTGCACGCTTGACTTTTCTCAGTTCATGGGCAGTTATTTTGCACCTTGGTTTTTCCACACGCTTCTTGCGACCCTGTTGACTATTTGAATGAAACGCTTGATTGTTCGATGATCACACTTCAGACGCTTTGCAATTTTAAGACTGCTGCATCCCTCTGCAAGATATCTCACTATTTTTGACTTTTCTGAGCCTGTCAAGTCCTTCTTTTGACCCATTTTGCCAAAGGAAAGGAAGTTGCCTAATAATTATGCACACCTGATATAGGGTGTTGATGTCATTAGACCACACCCCTTCTCACAGAGATGCACATCACCTAATATGCTTAATTGGTAGTAGGCTTTCGAGCCTATACAGCTTGGAGTAAGACAAAATACTCATTTGCCTAATAATTCTGCACTCCCTGTACACAACTCGGCTCACCCTTGGACCCCCCAACTTCCACTACCTGCAAGAATGTCAGTCATGCCATAATAATAAGACATCCTTTCCTGACTGTCCTGCTCTGAGTGCCGTGATGAGTGTCTGTCCTACTATCCTTCATATAAACAATGCATACAGTCCTGATTAAAAGTTTAAGACCACTTAAGCTGCAACAAGAAGAAGTGGGAGTGAGACAAAACATTTTTTGCGCGTGCAATTTATTGAAAAAACACTGAAACAGGATGTTTTACAGCTGATCAAAAGTTTAGGACCACATGCCTTTAAAAGGCCAAATCTGTGCAAAAATGTGGATTCATACTTCATCACATCACAGCAAATACCTTTGTGTCAAAGTAACTGAGAATAAACCCAGAAAAACATGAAGGAGATTTTCCTGGCCTGGCTTTTTATAGCAGATAACCTTAAAATATTCTGCAATATTCTGCAGTTTTGCATAATTTTAAAAATTTCTTAAGCATTGAACAGCAGAAATTAGGCTTTCTTGTTCTTGAAGTACACACACAGACAGAGAGAGCTGTGCATGAAGTGTGATTTTATCGTGGTGGAAGCAAAACAGCAAAAGTAAGAGGCAATTAATGACGACAATTTCTAATGGGCAGTTCACGTTCACCTTTTGAATATTTCCTATTTCTTGTCCAATTACCCAATTAATTAATGAAATAATCGAATAATCCATTTCTGAAATAACTGATGAATGCTTGCCAGACAATTACAATGATCCCGACATGCAGAAGAGGAAAATGAGGCATACGTTCTAATTTACCAAATGTGAATTTAATTAAAAATAATATCTTGTTATATCCGTTGGAGCTGAAAGGATGTTCAGGTTCAAGCTTCACATATTTACAAATTTATTGCACACTTCAAATTGTTGTTCGATAGAATAAATGTCAAGTCAAATCAGTTTATTTATGAGCACATTTCAAAACAACAAGTGTAGCCCAGGGGTGGAGCACAACTAAAAAAGTGTTAAGACTCAGTCTGCGTTAAATGCCAAGGAATAAAAATTAGTTTTCAAGCAGGTTTGAAGCTGTCAAGTGCTGGTTTGGTCCTAACTGGAAAGAGCAGACTGTTCCATGCTGATCCATTTATTGATTTAAAAATAAAGAATAAAATATTTAAATCAATTCTAAAATGCACTGGGAGCCAGAAGATGGCCAAAAAAAAAAAACAAACTTTTAAAGGGGTTGTGGTATTCTTTTTGGGAGGGAGCTAGATTTGTGAACAATCGCCAGTGAAATACCATATTTTTTAAAAATTGAAGCTAATGTAAGCATGGCAATGCAATTGAAAAGAGTACTGGGTCCACCCACTTTTAAATCTTCAGTCCAATCAAAATAGCAGAGAAAGTGAAGTATGTCATAGAAAACTGCATTAAAAGAAAACAAAACAATGCAGGCTAATTGCTAATGTTACCAGTCATATGCAAAGTCTTGAGTCAAATGTGTGACCCACCTGCACCTGGGACTCAAACTTATATTAACAGTTTTTATTCACTCTTTATAAAAAAATAAAAAAACAAATACATAAATGCATATAAATATGTAACTGTACATACTTTGAAACTGAATTTCTCCTCTTACTGTGGCTCACCTGCAGTACTCTAAAGCCCACCAGGGGCCCAGGACCACACTCTGGGAATCACTGATCTAAACCATTCAAGAGAAAAGGTTCCTCTAATGCCCACACAATTCTCCAGTCCAGAGACTAGGATACATGATCCACTGTGCCAAATGCAGCTCTTAGGTCTGAAAGCACTAAACTAGCATAATTATCAGAGTCTGCGATCAATAGAAGATGAATAAAAACATCTAAAAGTGCTTATTCTGTGCTATTATGTGCTTTGAAACCAGACTTCTCACCACTGACACCATTTGACACGTCTTTTTCCAGCACCTTGGACAGGAAAGGAATTTAACTCTTTCAGTTTTTTTTTTGGTTTTTGTGAGAGAGAGATGGCTGCACTACCACATCAGTAA
>NW_020327785.1:0-23401 GCF_001858045.2 Oreochromis niloticus | reverse complement strand
CCCACCTGCTACTGGAGGAGTTGTCTCAACTGATGGGAAAATATTCTCCAGCATAGTTCTATTCTGAATAACCCATAATGTTGTATTTAGGGGGTCTACATTTGTGCCTGATGTGCATTGCCATGTAATAATTTGCTTTACTGAATATGTATTTACTAAGTACCACTGTTCAGATGTTGAATAAAGAAACAAATAAATGTTTGCCTTTTTAAATTTTTTTTTATTAAAACCACTTTGTAGAACATCACACCAGTAACAATGTAGAATCAATGTCATGTATAGTTTACAAATGATAAAATGTTCACATAAAATCACCATCTTATCCAGAAGGGTCACCTCTTCAACCACACATGGAAGATGTAATCTGATTGGCATGGTGGTATGTAGCATGTAGTTTGAAGCTGGGATTTGTAGTGCCCCATGTGTAGCATTGGAACCCAGTCGGGATTAGTTTTATCCATTTCATAGGCTGGTTTGCCTGCAATAATGAAAACAATTAGCAACTCTATGAATATAACGTATATCTACAATCACTCATTAGGATGTTTGTTCTAATTTGCTATGACCTCAGAGCGCATTGAAAATTAAACTAATAGGCTATAAAGAGTAATATGAACTAGGGCTGTGCGATTGACCAAAATTCATATCCTGATATAAGACATCTATCGTCCGATAACGATATAAATCACAAATTTAACATTTTCTGTAAATTCTGTGAATCTCGGGCAGCTCGACTTGCGTGAAGTGTTTCCAGCTGGGCATCGTGTACTTGGAGTCCAGTGTTTTAACGATGCATGAAACTATACATTTTTAGACATAAGTTGTAACGGCCGCCGTTTTCTTTGTGAGTATTTATTACACGGCGGGGAAAAGCCTGTTCTAGCGTTTGAGTCTAAGGTTTATTTTTTAGCACCTGGCGGCTCTTTTTTGCTTCTCATCCATAAACAATCTGCATACTCTTTCACGTAATTCAGTTTATTTTGAAAAGTCTCAACAGGATCTTGAGCTTTATTGTGAAAGGCTTATGTGGAAAATAGACAAATTGTATTCAAAATTGAGCCACACTTATGGAGCTCCACAATTCTTTTCCTGGTGTTTTGTTGACATCTCTTGATTTTCCCATTTCAAAGAAACAGGCTCTGTGTTTTGCCTTATATGCATCCACAGGTGTGCCACCAATTTACTCACATGGACTCTACTAACCTATCAGAAGCTTCTTAAGCTCAGAATGGTTTAATGGAATCGTCTGGAGTTTTCTTATTAATTAACAATAAACTTAGTGTATATGTACTCCTAATTTGATGAAAGTGATAAAAATAGACAGCTCTGTCTCTCTTTATTCTGACATTTAACTAATTCAAAAGATATTTCAATATTTATTTATCCAAAACAAAACAAGTTTACTCTAAATTGATGTTGTACAGTAAAACAATGTTCTTGCGTTTTCCATAAAGTGTATGTAAATATCTGGTTTAAACTGTGAATATACTGCTGTGTATTGAAATTCCTCTTGTTTTGCATAGGAATATACTGAACAACATACAAAGCATAATATATAAAATAACATCTACCTGAGTTTTTACTTTGAAAGAAGCCCCTTATGTCCATTCTTGTATATCAGTACATTACTGAAACCGATTTATTTAGCCGTGGAGGGTAACAACTGAAAATATGAAATAAACACACATGTAAGCTAAGACTCTCTAAAGAAACAGCATTGTTGTTGGGTCATGTGTGTCAAGTGATCAGTTTGATATCAATCTTTCGTGATACACCGTCATATTTACATTATTTGTACAGTATGAATGATTTGCTTTGGTACCTGGTCAAACTTCAGTTCTCCTCTGTCTGCCTCGCTGCGCTTCTCCAACAGCGCACTCGAGGCAGCAGCTTCTCCCTCCCCCGCCCCCTCGCTCAGTGCTTAGTGTCTGAGCTCGGATCATACCAATATTAGGGGGGATTTACGCACAGTCGTAAATTCCCACAGTGTGCACTATGTGCTTCGAATATTGTGTGTAGTTTTTGTTTTATACAGTTGTCAGCCAGACATCTAACTATGAAAAAATACACTTCAAAAGACCCCGGGCTTCTGAAAAAACAACCCGGGCTTAAGCCCAGTAAGCCACCCCCCCGCTCCGCCACTGGTTACGACTAACATGATAGGGTTAACCCATAACCCCGAACTCTGTAATACTATAAATGATGAGTGATTTAAGTTAACACTAAACGTTAAACAGTGTCTCCTGAACATTTATAATCAGGTTTGAGTCTGGCTGCATTGAGTTTTAAAGATGCAAATTTAGCATGATGGCTGATGGTGCTGTGTAAGCTTCTACTTACCTTCTACACTGTGTTTAACACAGATTTCAGAATAGCAAAGAGGAGCACTGTTGCTTCATCCTTAATACTTTAGAGAAGAACTGGATTGCAAATCAAAAGGTCCTTATAGCTTTTTGTCCTCCCCAACCCTCAAATCCAAAGTTCAGCCATGAGAGCTGATGGGACACGATTTGTAAAAGTGACATTATCAGAAACAAAGGTGATTAAGATAACGTAATATAACCTTTATTAGTCCCATGCGTGGGAAATAATTACTTCATATTTGCAATACTTGCAAATACTCTATTTGCATTCTTTAGAGAAAGAATATGAAAGGCTGTCTGCTGTTTTGGATTGATGTCCTTCTCCCGAGCCTCAAAGAAGTAGGGCAGTGTCACGGTAGAAAGCTGCTGAGCGCTGGAAAGAAGCACGGCCATACCAGCTGAAATGTCTCATTGACACAGAAACTGTTGGTCATCCTCTGTTTTGCTACTGTCTTCACCCGGCTGTTATTTGGTCTCATCTCAATAACATACTTTTCTATATAGCTAAGCTTGATGAGCGATCCCTTGTTGGCTGACATTTATGTCTTTGAGCGTGTGAGAACTTTATTATAAAACCACATGAATGTGACAAATGCCCTTTCAACTGTCAGCTCATAGTGAAGTACACTGAGCCACCCTGAGCTATAATATCAAATAGAAGCTGCTACCTTTGTCAAGAGTGGCTGGATCTGAGTGCGTACTACTTTCAGTTATTCAAATTTTGCTGAATTTGTTACAAAAAAAAGTCCTGTCTATGTGCAGAGAGTGTCTTCCAGAGGAACGGTTCTGTGGGGATTGTGATGTTCTACATCACAAACATCAGCCACTCCACAACAGAGAAAGTGTTATTGATGTTTTTTTAAAGCCATTCCTCCACCCACATGTATTATTAGAGTGGACGGTCAAAATTGCACCAATATACAAGGTATTTCCTCATGAGATACTCAATTTTGGTTTTCATATGCGTCTATGTTACGTCCCCACATGAAAGCTAGGCGAAGAGGGTGGGGGACAGTAACAGTTGGATCCGGGTTGAAATGAAAAGAACGCAAGGCAGAGGTATTTAACACAAATGAGTCTTTATTATAATCAATTAACTCAATAATCATATAAATGGTAACAACAGAAAGAGACAGCACCGCTGCTTTAATGATAACTCAGACAGGTCAACCCAAAGAGAATGGTGACCACTTCAACAAAGAAAACAACTATAAGGCTTCAACAGAAAAAGACAGCAACACTGCTATTAGCAATAACTAGGCAGGCCAAACAAAGTAATAGAGGCCGCTGTCACTCAAACAAACCACTGCCCAGTTGAGCTACTCACAACAAGTCACGCACGGTGGGGCTGGTCACACACACACAGCAGGCCTTTTCCACACCTAGGCTGGAAACACACACTGACCAGCACAGAGGAAAACCACCAGAAACCTCTCCCACTGCTCCTACCACTCCACACTGTAGGCAGGAGAATCACACACATAACACACAACGCGGAGACACCAGAGAAAGTCACCCTCCCACATCCAGTCCATCCCCAGCTTATATACCTCAGAGAGGTGATTGCTGACTGGGCCAGGTGGTAAACGAGGCCAATGAGCAGCAGCTGTGTCCTGGGGAGAGAGAAGAAGCGAGAGAGAGACAGAGGGGTGGAGCAAGAAAGGAGGAGGCGGAGAAAAACACCACGCCCACACAAGGGCAGTTTCAGGAGGCCCAGCTAGGGCCGTAACACCCCCTCCCATAAATACAAACCAGTGGTTTGTCACAGAATGTCCTACCCAACTTTTAAACATATCACTTACCATGCACCATAATAACGGTTAGGCATACCCTGCCAAATCTGCCAAGACCTTTTTGATGGGTCAAAAACACTGAATGGGGTTGGCTCAAGTCCCCAAAATAGTGTCCCAAGCGACAGCCAGATGTTTTTTGAGCCATCACACAAGGAGAACCCAGCGGATAGCTAGAAGGCCTTACTGAAACACCTTTCAGACGCTTCTTCGCTAGGTCATGGTGACAGGTATGCTGGTTAGCCAGAGGTGCAGGTTTGAATGTTTGTGTCGTACACAAGGTGTCACACTGCAGGTCATCTGGACCTGACAGATTGCCAACAGGTGGCCTCTCATACTTAGGTGACCTCTGACATTGGCCAAATAGCACCACTGAGCAATTATGCTCAAATTGTGGAGCATAATTATTGCCTCAAAAGGATTTATACTCTGATCTATGGGTTTTTTGTTTTTTAAATGTTGTTCTAAGCGGCCAACGAATTGTTAATGCATGATTAAAGTGAATTGTTAATTTATCGTTTCTGGTTTTACTATAAACAGACTGGGGACGCTTGTGTTTTCTTTCTTCCTCAAATGATCAGATAAGACTTGATTAAAAGAAATAATGCAAAGGCATTTTGCTGTGTTCACAGAGGGTCTTGAGGGTCTGTGTAAACGGAAAGATCTTGGCGATGGGGCATAAATTTGGGCACCACAAAAAAAGAAATGAAGTCAATATTTAGTAGATCCGCCTTTTGCAGAAATTACAGCCTCTAAACGCTTCCTGTAGGTTCCAATGAGAGTCTGGATTGTGGTTGAAGGTATTTTGGACCATTCCTCTTTACAAAACATCTCTAGTTCATTCAGGTTTGATGGCTTCCGAGCATGGACAGCTCTCTTTAACTCACACCACAGATTTTCAATAATATTCAGGTCTGGGGGCTGAGATGGCCATTCCAGAACGTTGTTCTTGTTCCTCTGCATGAATGCCTTAGTGGACTTTGAGCAGTGTTTCGGGTCGTTGTCTTGTTGAAACATCCAGCCCCGGCGCAGCTTCAGCTTTGTCACTGATTCCTGGACATTGGTCTCCAGAATCTGCTGATCCTGAGTGGAATCCATGTGTCCCTCAACTTTGACAAGATTCCCAGTACCTCCACTGGCCACACAGCCCCACAGCATGATGGAACCACCACCATATTTCACTGTAGGTAGCAGGTGTTTTTCTTGGAATGCTGTGTTCTTTTTCCTCCATGCATGACGCCCCTTGTTATGCCCAAATAACTCAATTTTCGTTTCATCAGTCCACAGCACCTTATTCCAGAATGAAGCTGGCTTGTCCAAATGTGCTTTAGCATACCTCAAGCGGCTCTGTTTGTGCTGTGGCCGGAGAAAAGGCTTCCTCTGCATCACTCTCGCATACAGCACCTCCTTGTGTAAAGTGCGCCGAATGGTTGAACGATGCACAGTGACTCCATCTGCTGCAAGATGATGTTGTAGGTCTTTGGTGACAAGGACCCCGTGGAGCCAAGTGTCCTCAACCTCTCCACGGCACAGGTGGAATACAGCGAAGACCAGCAGGCCATGCTTAAGGTACGATTTGAGGCAGGATAGAGAAAGGCTGGATGTAACACGCTTGTCTACAAGACTTAAAAACAGTTTCTACCATCAAGCTATACGACACCTCAACCACAACACTTAAACACACACAACACACTCCACAGGATGCACTCAGAAGCTACCCTGCAGCTTCACAAGCACACTGTATAATCTGCTCTGGTCACTTTCCTTTATTGGTATTTATATTGGAAAAAAAAAGTGCAATACTGTAATAACTGCCACTACAAATTTTGTACTGTTCACTTTATACTGCTGCTTATTCCTGCCACTGTGCAATATCCCATTTACCCCTGGCTGTACGCTTTTAATCCTCTGCTAGCAGGAACGAGAAGGTACACACACACAGACACACACACACGCTCCTCACACCACAGTCAAACGTGCAGCTTCTGCACCCTTCAAAACATTCCCTTCTCCTCACAACGTAAAACTCTCCCCGCAGATCTAAGCTGGCGAGGTGGCGCAGCGGCCTGACGAAGAACTGAGCTTGCGGAGCGGTATGCGGGAAAACCACCGCTTCCATCCTTTCTGAAAATACCGAAAATACCAAGTGTTAAAACTTATTAATCATTGTGATTCTTGACAGTTTTCTCTTGTAAGTAGACTTGTGGCTTAAGTCTCTTTTCATGCGACTAAAACGTTGAAGTTCCACAGAACTTTTGCCTCCCCGCTTCCCTCCAGCAACCCCGCTGCCAACTTAGCTTTCCTCCTCTCTATTCCCTCCCCTCAGCTGTTTGTGTTTTTGTTTCCATGACAATGTTTGGGTCTAATTTTGTTCTGCTTCGTGGTCATTCCCAAACTCTCCTAACTAAGTAGCATGTTGTAGTAGTCTACTTGTGTGTGCACGACTCTCCAGGAGCTTTCCGTTTGCCAATCATCTGTACAAAAAAATGTCGCTATCAGTGTTATTTGTCTCCTGAAATGAGTTTCATTCTATTTTGGGGGTTTTTTTGTTGTTGGTGTTTTATTAAATTAACATGCTTGCATGATACCTGCAGCAGTCCTTGGGAGAAGACCAGGTTTGCTCAGTTTAAAACAAAAAACAAAATGAACCAAATCAGCCAGCTTACATTTGAACCATGAAGGAAAAATCTACAGATCTCTCCAAGTGACGTGTTAGTTTATGCTCTGCTACCTAAACTATAGCTGCTAATAGATTTATAGGTTATTTTTCTTCTCGCAGTGAGATTTGCATCAGGCTGAAACAGGCTCTGAAACAAAAACTCAAAGTGGGAATGAAATTTGACAGGAGGGCCACGCCCGATTTCCACGGTTATTCGCGTCATACTTAGATCCTCCTCAATCTGTGTACATATGCCGCCACTAAACCCCCGATAGTGCCAGTGTCAGTTAGTGAGTCAGTAAAATACTCATGCATTTGTGTTAACATAAAAACTGCAGACTAACTAGAGACAAACAAGCGAGGATCGCTTCATATCTCAGCAGCTAAAAAAAAAAAAGAAAAAAAAAGACCAATTGTTCCTGCAGGAGTAGATTCGGCCCCTTTTTGCTTTTTCATCCCAAGGAGTAAAAACAGGGTTACGAGGAGAGGAGGAGGAGGACTAGGAGGATGAAAACGAACTAGAGGGAGAACTTGATTTGTACATGCGGTCTGTTCTGGGATCAGTGTGGTAGTTAACCCTCATTTAACACATTCCTCTCTGCTCCTCTAGCTTGCTCTAACTCACATTTATTTCTTCATTTTTTTAACCTTATTTTGCACATTAACACATATCTATAGCAAGGACAGAGACACAGCCACATATGTTGAGTCCAGGATTGTATTTGAGCATCAGGAACAAATGATAAGAGCACATATCAGGAGTACACTGGATAGCTGTTTCTCAAAGGGTTTAATAGAAGGAAAGAAGTTAAAGGGACTACATATTCAAAGGTCCTATTTCTGATACTACCCCATGAAAATATTTGCTCTGTGTGCCCTGCTGCAGCTGCTACATTTGGCTCCAGATTCACTTTTTGGTGCCTACGCCTCTCGAGATGTGTTCATGTAGACAGGCATTAAAAAACTGGTCAACCAACCAGCAGTATGCCTGCTGTGTTGTATGAAATGCGTGGAAGGAGAGGAACCGACTGTCTGTTACATATAGATAAAAAACAAAGCTCTGACGTGACCTTGGGTCAGCCAGCCTGACGGTCAGAGAAACAGAAACGTGCTGGATTGGGGATCTCTGAGCTGCACATCAAAGATGCACCTATGCACAGATCAAATCTCAAAAGTGCAATGTACCTCATATACATGTTGATGCGAAGCGCCGCCAGAGCAAACTTTTCCACTTCTTTTGCAGAGGTGTTTTTTTTTGGATTGTGTATTTATTGTTTGCAGTTCATATATATATATATATATATATATATATATATATATATATATATATATATTAGTTTGCAGCTCTTTGCGCATATTAATAAAAGGTTCAACTAACTGATCATTTAAAGTCTGTGCGGTTTAGTTGTTCCACTCATATTAAACCAAATGATGGTGTAGCGGCCTGTTCTAGTGTGAACTAAAAGAGGGTTTGAATGTAAGAGGGGGGGGGGAGGAAAAGGAGACCTAAAATGTAACCCCTGCACCCCGACTGAGGAGGTGAGTTACATTAGTGCTTCCTCTTTATTAGAAAGCAGTTTGAGTGAATTAGAAGTCTGTTGTTTTTTTGGGGGGGGCTATCTGCTCATTAGTCATGCTAGGCATCCATCTGAACTCTATCAAAATAAAGGTGTATTTTAACTCATTTTAATTCTTTCTAATATCAGGGATATAGGACTATACAAAGTAGCTTGTGACATCTAAAACGACAGCACACTTAATGTGTCTTTCTTCACCTCATCACTTTTTTCTGTGTATGTGTTTGTTTTTCCGTTGATGCCTTTCAAACGAAACTAGCCATGATATTTTCCCCCTCTGACAATTAATATCAGTTAACCCCGCCCCCTTTCAGATTTGTTCACCAAAAGAAAAGGAGAAAAAAACCCGTCATTAACACTGTACATTATTTGTCAGACCGGTTTCATTTTCATACTTTGTAAATATCTATATTGTATGGAGCTTGAAATCAAATGTAAATATGCTTACTGTATTTGTAATAATTATAATCCATTCGCTGCATAGCATAGATGTGTCATGCAGATATCCTAATTTTGTGTATGGTAATCTTGCACCATTGAACTGTTAGTGAATGACACAACAATAAAAGTGCAAAACATGCATTAGCAGTTGAAGTGCTGCCTGCTTATTTCCTGCTTTATGTGAGCTTCTACTGTAGTTTGTGCTTTTAGTCCCAAGAAACCACCCTTTTACTCTGGCGCACAATAAGATCTTCTGATGTTTGGTGTCATCTTCCTGTGAACAGGTGGATTCATTCACTTCAAGCTTATGTGTATAGCACCAAATCACAACAGTCGCTGAACACTGTAAAGACTAATTATGGAGGCACAACATTTAAAGCTCCTATCCTTCTATCCCACAGACCTAAAAGTTATTTATATGATAAATAGCCCCGTGTTTGTTTACTTGCTTTGTAAAATGCAAAGTGGTGACTTTTTCTTTTCAAGTACGTCCTCATATGGAGACATTTTTTTTATTAATGGCATAAAACAAGTCATAATTGTTTACAGAAATTTGTACATTTTATTGGGCAGAATGAGGTAAACAGTGAAGAAAAGTATGAGAAAACGGAGCATAGGATCTCCGGAGGCAACTAGAATTATTGTACACGTGTATGTATTAAGGACCGACACAGACAAAGAATTAATCATACAATGAAGCAATGTCATTTTAAAATGTTTATTCATAAACAGGATAAAACCATTCAAGTATTGAGTCATGAATAAAACAGCAACCTCTCATCTGCTAATTGGGAAACAGAGGATGTCAGTGTATTTTTCAGTGCTAGTTGTCCAAATTGAGTGAGATGACTTTACATTTGAATAGATTTGATTACAAGTTATATTTGGTTTTAATTGAGTGCAGTTCAATTTGATTTAAATCAAGCCAATTCACAACAACATTTTTCTCAATATGCTAAAATTCCCACCGAGACTAGATAAGATTATTCTAAAACTGGTAAAAATACAATTCTCTTCATGCACAAAAATCCCACCCAGTCCCACAACCCAGGACGAATACTCCTTGTGTGTTCTTGAGCTGGACAGAAATTCCTCTTGCTAAGCGAGGTCCACGTCAGCATCGTGCCAGGCAGACTAGGAGCCTCCTGTCCCGGTCTCGTCCGTCCACTGGGCCCCATCACATCCCAGCCCAGTTCGCATTCTGCATTGGAGTCCGTCGCTCGATACCACAGCGGCTCCCCTCACGTCATCACCTGTAAGTAAAAACAAATAGGAGCCAGAACCATCATCCCGGAAGCTGCCCTGGCTTATAGCCATGGCGACACTCTCCCAACACGGCTGCACCCAGTGAACAACAGTCAGCCACTACTCACAGATGCAGGCAGTGGTATACATCTGCACTGATGTCAATCACACGCGTTGTCTCCTCCTGTCGCCGTTCCTGCTGTTGGGACTGGGTCACCACATCACGCTGACCGGTCTCCAGACGGGCTTCATGCGTTCCTATTCAAATCTAGGGCCTCTCTCCTTCCAGTACTCAGCTTGCTTCCTTTTAATAAGTCCTTTAAACACAGCTGAAAGGACACCACTGGACAGACACATGCCTCAGCAGGTGATGACTATCAGCTAATTTGTCCCATGCCCAGCCAATCCACAGTGGATTAAAACAATGTAAAAACAGACTAAAAACATGTGATACAAAAAGAGTAAAATCATGGAGATAAAAACAATGCTCACAAATAAACACTAAACTCAGAATAAAACCAATATTAATGATAAACACATATTTCTACTATGTGAAACTTACATTCATCACCACCTGAAACTTTTATATTAAAATTTCAAGTTCGAACCTAACCTCATTTAATTTCTCTAAAAATGGGCTCCTGCACGTTTGCAGACACTTTTCCATCACAACTTATGGATGATGAATGATTTGATTAAAGCTGTGAAAACATTACTGATAAACTTCATGTGATATTACATTAAAGCCAATTTTCTATTAAAATCAGGACTTTTCTAAGTGACCTCCAACCTTTGAGCAGTAGTGTGTACTGTATGTTTGTATGTAACTGTGTCTGACCTGGATTTTATCACCAGTGTCAAATAAGAATTTTCTTTAAAGTCTGTCTTTAAATACAAATGAAGTTAAACTTTAGCAAGGCTGATGGTAAACTGGCCCTAACAAGTCCACTTTATTGCGTGCTCATTGACTTTCTCCTATCAGAGCTGTTTAACAAGTCCACTTTATACATGCTTATTAATCTATCACGCTTATCAGTGGCTCATGGTTGCTTAAAGCCTATGTCTGAACTTGAGCACAGAGCCAGAGCATCATTCATCCTACCAGCAGCTCAAGGATGACAAACTCCACTTTCTCTGCATCAAGACAGCTCATAACTTTTTAACAGTCTCTCCTGATAGTCTCATATCATCTGCTCTAATCAATAACCGTACACTATAATTACAATGTAGACTACAGCTCAAAAGTCTGAGGTCAATTAGAAATGTCTTGTTTTCTGAAAAGACTCAAATTTGGTTTCATATTGAATCACAGCAATTTATCAAAAGAGGAAATAAACATATAAATGCTTAATATTAACACTGATCACAAATCATGAATGATTTTGAATAGAATTTCTACAGAGGTGTTCAGAGACCCATTTTCAGCAATAATCCCTCCTGTGTTCAGTGGTACATTGTCTTATCTAATCCAAGTTTAACACATTAAAGCCAAACTTATCATTCAAAACAGCTTTTTAAAGAGATTTTAAAACAAACTCAAACTATTGTGGTGATTAAAGAAACAATAAATGTGTCTGTGTCTTTAACCTCATTAAACCAAGTTGACATTTTCCTCTAAAGGGGCTGCAACACCCAGCTGCACAAAACCTTCACTTTTTTAACAGTTTCACTCTTTGAATATTTTTCATTTCTTACAATCAGAATTCTCCAATAGATTTTTAGAAGAAAATTATTTTCTTTCATGCATCACCAACTGAACCTTTTATGTTAACGTTTCAAGTTCCAGCCTAACCTCATTTAATTTTGCTTAGCAAAGTACTTTTCAACTCTAATAATTAGTAAGAGTATATTTCTTATCATCTATTGGTCATCTGACCTGATAAACTTCAATTAACATTATAACACAGGACTGATTGTCTCTAAAAATGGGCTCCTGCACGCTTGCAGACACTTTTCCATCACAACTTATGGATGATGAATGATTTGATTAAAGCTGTGAAAACATTACTGATAAACTTCATGTGATATTACATTAAAGCCAATTTTCTATTAAAATCAGGGACTTTTTCTGCAGTAGTGTGTACTGTATGTTTGTATGTAATTGTATCTGATCTACAGTGATTTTGGGGGTGTGGATACCTATTTGTTTTCACAGGTGCAGAGCCTTTTTCTACAAAATTACGAACAAACTGCATTTTTTAAAAGTACCATTAACATCAATGTAAACTGACAAGTAACTCAACATTTAACACAGTGATCAGTAGAGAAGAAAGAAAATAACCCATTTCAACATTTCTAGTTCAGATCAAAATTATTGTTCTGATTAAGGAAACAGTAAATCTGGCCACATTATTGTCCTGATCCTCCAATTTCCCCTTTCCAATGTGACTAAATAAAATT
The DNA here is from genome assembly GCF_001858045.2 of Oreochromis niloticus. Taxonomy (NCBI): domain Eukaryota; kingdom Metazoa; phylum Chordata; class Actinopteri; order Cichliformes; family Cichlidae; genus Oreochromis; species Oreochromis niloticus. Next base: position 10,926 of record NW_020327785.1, on the reverse strand, counting down.
CAACTTTTGTTTTTTTAAATAAAAGCAGATGCACACCCAGATATTTCTTACAGTAAGAATCCTCCAACAACCTTTCAAAAGAAACATTTTTTTTCTTTCCTCAATTTTGAGACCAACTGAACCCACAAACCTGAAGCTCCAGACCCCAAACTAACCCAATTTAATGTTTCCTTAATCAGCACAGTAATTTTTAACTCTTTCTGTTTTATGTTTACTCACAGTTTTGATGCTTGCTTCTTTGACTTGATCCACGATTAGCTCTGCACCATCGCTCTGCTGTTTTCTCTCTCCTCATGCTTCTCCTTCATGCGTCCTGTCCTCAGATATAATCCAACCTGCCTCCTTGTTTCCTCCTTGACTTGTATCAGCAAAATTTCCAGTTAAATTAAGAGAAGTCCAGAAAAGTTTTCCTGCTTCAAAAGCTCTTCCAGTTGCTTGTCTTCTTGTCCTCCTTCAAATGTGCATTTTTCTACATTTGTATTTATTTGACTTCATATTGCCATGACAACATGACACAGAGCATCATGGTAGATTAAGGCAGGGGGTTCTCTCCTGTGCAGAAATGCTGGTGTTCCATAGTGATGTAAAAGCATGTTAATAATCTTTAAATAGACACTCACTGATCCTGTAAGAGCAGGAATTTAACTACAAACCCTCACAGTCCCCATCAGTATCATTTATTCTGCTCTGCCGCAATGGTCACAATGGCTGGTTTAAGTACGTTTGGCCCATAGAAATCCACTGATGTTCAGTGAGTCCCTTTGATACATATTTAGACCTTCATAATTTTCAGGGTGCATGAGTGTTATATCTCCATCTCATCCTAAACATTTTACCAACATGTAAAAGGCATACGTCCTCAAGATTTTGATTTGTTTAATTTTAATTGAAACTTGTTTTATTCTGAATAAATGTGTGAGATGGCCCTCAGGCCTCTAAATCCACATCCAGGTTTGGGTGACTACTTGGATTAGGGGAGTATTATTTAGAGCAATGTTTGTCACTTTGGTTAATTACTCAACTCGGGCCGTTTTTGTTCAGTCTTTTTCTAACCGAACTTTCACATTTAACACATTTAACATGCTAACTGAAGCCTGTAGAGTCTGAGATGTAGCTCTTTTATTTTCTGTATTGTACAGTCGGACTTAGGGGTGAATTTGCTGGGATTGGTGACTGTGTTGCATGTTTTGAATAATCTTCTTCAGAGTAGACTTTACATGTAAGCTGATAGTGAATGAAAAAAACTATAAAAAGCTGCTGTGGTTTTAACTTTCCAAGAGAGGCAATGCACATAATGCAGAGACGAGCGCACGGGGGATATCCAAATTCTAGGAAGGCAGCCTGCTGCTGTACACAGGCGGATTCTTCTCAGTCATAGTTCTTAACAACTTGACTGTTTTCTCAAACTGCACAAAGAGGGCTGTTTCCATTCTGGGAAGTCTACTCATTGGTGTAGGCAGCTCTTCTAATTATAAGTAGCTATATATGAGCAGCTATATTAGCTTTGACTTAACATATGTTAAATAGTATACTTTCCTGTTTTAAAATTTATGATGGCTCAAAATTCAAACCTTAAAAATTAAAACCCTGAATCATCACCACTTGTGTGAACTACAAGGGTGCCATCATTTTTCTTTTCAATCCATTAAGTGCCACATTTTACACACTGAGCAAGAAAGGAAGTAAGCTCTTCATGGTGACCCCAGAAATTTTAATGTATCACTTTCTAGCATACGGCTGACACTGCTCGACATCTTACGGTGCGGTATAAGAGTCCCGCCACAAGGAGACACTAAAGGCTTTCAAACCAACAGTTTCTGCTTCCAAAGCGGCGCCAACCGTCACTACCGATCATCGTACTTATGTGACATAGACGATGGATGCATGTTTGAGTTGATACATCATTTAAAGCCACCACTGTTCAGGCATCACATCTGTCCATTAGGTTTCCCTTTCATACACAACATTTTTATCCCTGGGTACTAACTTTTTTGTTTTTGTTGACTGTTTATTTATTTGTTTGCTTGTTTGTTTGTCTAATGCTCTTGTTGCACTGCTAAATAGGCTGTAGCCAACATGATTTATAAAGGGATTATAAAATCTAAGAAATTACTGCATTATTTTACCTACTCTTATTAAACTCACTTTCCTAAAAACTGATTGCAGCTTCTACTTTGTGATGTCAATGTTATGTCTCTAAATGATTTCATATCATTCATGGGAGATATGCTTGACAAATGATAAGTTAACAAGTCACTGCTACCAGCTTAATCAATTCATTGGGGCGACCTGCGTGTTGTGTTGCATTGTCTGATTTGGTCATAGTGTGTAAACACCTCTAGAGGCCACTGTTGTATAGCTGCTGCAAACTGAATGTACCCGTACCAGAGGTTATACTTAAAATGGCAGCTGCCAGGAAGTCTCTTTGGAAATTTGTGTTTATGAAATAGATATGTTGTATTACAAGGTACTAATGAACCCTTGCATTGGTAAAATAAATTCTACTAGAATAGCTGATACTCCCTTACAGAAGATTTCTTTTGACCTTTCTAAAGCCTTCTTTAAAATTTAGAAAATAAAATGAAAACAGGCATACTAGAAATACTACTCTGCATTACATCCTAACACTTGGCTAAATCCTAATATGTAATTCTGCTTTAATAGTTTATTACACTAAATGTGATTATGCACTGAAAAAAAAAACATGCTGAGTTTACTTAGTTCAATAGTGGACATTGGTTGCACACAGATGTTTTGCTTTGGCACGAGCTTAAACAATTGAGTTGAATTAACACAAGTTATTCATATTCAATAAACCTGTGCAATTTGTGTTGATAAAATATGATTGAAACATGTTTTGGTGAAGTAATTTGAGCTCTTGGAATATTTTAATCCTTCACAATTTTCACACTTTATTGCAACACTATTCAGTGACAAACAAACAAAACACTACATTTTTTGAAATATTTCTGGGTTTTTTCTTGTTTGCGTTTATACTGCTTGAACTCTGAAGTGACCCTCCAATGTGATGACAGTGCCAGCAGTGGCCCACAGCTCATTTAACGCTTTCTCCCAATTTGCTCATAACAGTCTCTCATATGTATGAACTATGTAGGCTATCTCTATTTTAAAATAATGAGTGGGCAATGAGAGCATCTCCTCACTGTGTACTTTACTGACAACAGGACAACAGGGAATACAGAGAACTGACTGAGGACTTTTTCCAACTGGTGCCAGCAGAACCACTTCCAGATCAACACTCGGAAAACCAAGGAGCAGGTAGTGGACTCCACCTACACCAGTGAACATCCAGAGAATGGGCATTAAGATAGCTGACTCATATAAGTGATCTGACCAATAAACTGGTCTGGAGTAACAACAGAGAGTCCATCTACACAAAAGGATAGAGACGGTTGTATTTGCAACAGAGAAGTCTTTTGGAAGGGATTTGGAAGGGAGCAGGGAGAGCTCCTGAAGACCTTCTAGGACTCGTTGGTGGTATTGTCCGTGTTTTATGGTGTGGTCTGCTGGGGATAGGAAGAAACTGAACAGGATGATCAAGAAAACTAGCTCTGTTCTGGGATGCCCTCTTGACCCAGTGGAGGTAGTTATCTCTGTCAGATAACAGCTCCCACCCCATACAGGTCACTCTGACAACACTAAGCAGTCCCTTCAGTGACAGGCTGCTGCACCCACAGTGTGCAAAGGGGACATTTTGGAGGCCTTTCCCTCCAGCTGCTGTCAGACTGTACACTGCACAACAGCAGTGAATGTACACCACATATGCACACACTGGGGTCTTTACATATATCAGTGTGCAATACTAAATACCTGCTACCATTAACACCCAAACACTGCACTATGAAAGGTTTCATTCTTCTTCTAATAGTAATCTGTATTATTGCATCATATATATGTATATGTATGTATACAGATATATAGAGATAGATGGATATAGATATAGATATATAGACTTACATATATAAGTACATATCTATTTCTTTGTCTATATTTCTTCTATTTTTGCATTACAGGGAGTGCAGAATTATTAGACAAGTTGTATTTTTGAGGAATAATTTTATTATTGAACAACAACCATGTTCTCAATGAACCCAAAAAACTCATTAATATCAAAGCTGAATGTTTTTGGAAGTAGTTTTTAGTTTGTTTTTAGTTTTAGCTATTTTAGGGGGATATCTGTGTGTGCCGGTGACTATTACTGTGCATAATTATTAGGAAACTTAACAAAAAACAAATATATACCCATTTCAATTATTTATTTTTACCAGTGAAACCAATATAACATCTCCACATTCACAAATATACATTTCTGACATTCAAAAACAAAACAAAAACAAATCAGCGACCAATATAGCCACCTTTCTTTGCAAGGACACTCAAAAGCCTGCCATCCATGGATTCTGTCAGTGTTTTGATCTGTTCACCATCAACATTGCGTGCAGCAGCAACCACAGCCTCCCAGACACTGTTCAGAGAGGTGTACTGTTTTCCCTCCTTGTAAATCTCACATTTGATGATGGACCACAGGTTCTCAATGGGGTTCAGATCAGGTGAACAAGGAGGCCATGTCATTAGTTTTTCTTCTTTTATACCCCTTCTTGCCAGCCACGCTGTGGAGTACTTGGACGCGTGTGATGGAGCATTGTCCTGCATGAAAATCATGGTTTTCTTGAAGGATGCAGACTTCTTCCTGTACCACTGCTTGAAGAAGGTGTCTTCCAGAAACTGGCAGTAGGACTGGGAGTTGAGCTTGACTCCATCCTCAACCCGAAAAGGCCCCACAAGCTCATCTTTGATACCAGCCCAAACCAGTACTCCACCTCCACCTTGCTGGCATCTGAGTCGGACTGGAGCTCTCTGCCCTTTACCAATCCAGCCACGGGCCCATCCATCTGGCCCATCAAGACTCACTCTCATTTCATCAGTCCATAAAACCTTAGAAAAATCAGTCTTGAGATATTTCTTGGCCCAGTCTTGACGTTTCAGCTTGTGTGTCTTGTTCAGTGGTGGTCGTCTTTCAGCCTTTCTTACCTTGGCCATGTCTCTGAGTATTGCACACCTTGTGCTTTTGGGCACTCCAGTGATGTTGCAGCTCTGAAATATGGCCAAACTGGTGACAAGTGGCATCTTGGCAGCTGCACGCTTGACTTTTCTCAGTTCATGGGCAGTTATTTTGCACCTTGGTTTTTCCACACGCTTCTTGCGACCCTGTTGACTATTTTGAATGAAACGCTTGATTGTTCGATGATCACGCTTCAGACGCTTTGCAATTTTAAGACTGCTGCATCCCTCTGCAAGATATCTCACTATTTTTGACTTTTCTGAGCCTGTCAAGTCCTTCTTTTGACCCATTTTGCCAAAGGAAAGGAAGTTGCCTAATAATTATGCACACCTGATATAGGGTGTTGATGTCATTAGACCACACCCCTTCTCATTACAGAGATGCACATCACCTAATATGCTTAATTGGTAGTAGGCTTTCGAGCCTATACAGCTTGGAGTAAGACAACATGCATGAAGAGGATGATGTGGACAAAATACTCATTTGCCTAATAATTCTGCACTCCCTGTACACAACTCGGCTCACCCTTGGACCCCCCCAACTTCCACTACCTGCAAGAATGTCAGTCATGCCATAATAATAAGACATCCTTTCCTGACTGTCCTGCTCTGAGTGCCGTGATGAGTGTCTGTCCCACTATCCTTCATATAAACAATGCATACAGTCCTGATTAAAAGTTTAAGACCACTTAAGCTGCAACAAGAAGAAGTGGGAGTGAGACAAAACATTTTTTGCGCGTGCAATTTATTGAAAACAACGCTGAAACAGGATGTTTTACAGCTGATCAAAAGTTTAGGACCACATGCCTTTAAAGGCCAAATCTGTGCAAAAATGTGGATTCATACTTCATCACATCACAGCAAATACCTTTGTGTCAAAGTAACTGAGAATAAAACCCAGAAAAACATGAAGGAGATTTTCCTGGCCTGGCTTTTATAGCAGATAACCTTAAAAATATTCTGCAATATTCTGCAGTTTTGCATAATTTTAAAAATTTCTTAAGCATTGAACAGCAGAAATTAGGCTTTCTTGTTCTTGAAGTACACACACAGACAGAGAGAGCTGTGCATGAAGTGTGATTTTATCGTGGTGGAAGCAAAACAGCAAAAGTAAGAGGCAATTAATGACGACAATTTCTAATGGGCAGTTCACGTTCACCTTTTGGATATTTCCTATTTCTTGTCCAATTACCCAATTAATTAATGACATAATCGAATAATCCATTTCTGAAATAACTGATGAATGCTTGCCAGACAATTACAATGATCCCGACATGCAGAAGAGGAAAATGAGGCATACGTTCTAATTTACCAAATGTGAATTTAATTAAAAATAATATCTTGTGATATCCGTTGGAGCTGAAAGGATGTTCAGGTTCAAGCTTCACATATTTACAAATTTATTGCACACTTCAAATTTTTGTTCGATAGAATAATTGTCAAGTCAAATCAGTTTATTAATGAGCACATTTCAAAACAACAAGTGTAGCCCAGGGGTGGAGCACAACTAAAAAAGTGTTAAGACTCAGTCTGCGTTAAATGCCAAGGAATAAAAATTAGTTTTCAAGCAGGTTTTGAAGATGTCAAGTGCTGGTTTGGTCCTAACTGGAAAGAGCAGACTGTTCCATGCTGATCCATTTATTGATTTAAAAATAAAGAATAAAATATTTAAATCAATTCTAAAATGCACTGGGAGCCAGAAGATGGCCCAAAAAACAAACAAACAAACTTTTAAAGGGGTTGTGGTATTCTTTTTGGGAGGGAGCTAGATTTGTGAACAATCGCCAGTGAAATACCATATTTTTTCAAAATTGAAGCTAATGTAAGCATGGCAATGCAATTGAAAAGAGTACTGGGTCCACCCACTTTTAAATCTTCAGTCCAATCAAAATAGCAGAGAAAGTGAAGTATGTCATAGAAAACTGCATTAAAAGAAAACAAAACAATGCAGGCTAATTGCTAATGTTACCAGTCATATGCAAAGTCTTGAGTCAAATGTGTGACCCACCTGCACCTGGGACTCAAACTTATATTAACAGTTTTTATTCACTCTTTATAAAAAAAATAAATAAACAAATACATAAATGCATATAAATATGTAACTGTACATACTTTGAAACTGAATTTCTCCTCTTACTGTGGCTCACCTGCAGTACTCTCAAAGCCCACCAGGGGGCCCAGGACCACACTCTGGGAATCACTGATCTAAACCATTCAAGAGAAAAGGTTCCTTTAATGCCCACACAATTCTCCAGTCCAGAGACTAGGATACCATGATCCACTGTGCCAAATGCAGCTCTTAGGTCTGAAAGCACTAAACTAGCATAATTATCAGAGTCTGCGATCAATAGAAGATGAATAAAAAACATCTAAAAGTGCTTATTCTGTGCTATTATGTGCTTTGAAACCAGACTTCTCACCACTGACACCATTTGACACGTCTTTTTCCAGCACCTTGGACAGGAAAGGAAATTTAACTCTTTCAGGGTTTTTTGGTTTTGGTTTTTGTGAGAGAGAGATGGATGCACTACCACATCAGTAATGGACAGCACACTAGCCATGACAGTGTCTTCTTGAATAGATGAGTGGGAATAATGTCTAGGGGACACACAGAGAGCTTCAGATGGGTGACCATTTCAGCCAATTCGGCCAACTTAGAAAGAGAAACAGGCTCAAAGTGATAAAAAAAAAAAAACCCAAAACAACAACAGAGGATTTTGGGGGAATCATAGGCACCTGGAGTGATTACCAACAAAATTTTCACATATAGCTGGAGTCTCTGGAAGAGAAGTGGTAGGTTAGTGACTGATAACAGTGGTAACGGTGCCAAGTAAAAAACTAGACCTGTCGCAGTTATTTGAGATGATGTCTGTTGCTTATCAACAGGAAGAAACAGGAAGAAAAAAATAAAAATAAATAGGGCTATTTTTTTAAGAGCTCTGGATCAACTCCAGATCTCCTAAAAAATAGAGCCTTATTTGTTTTTGTTTTTTTCTGACAACAAATAAGGGTTTTGTACTGGTGCAAACCAATAGCAATTCTGGCCTTAGATGTCCCGATGGCAGTTTGGTCATTAGCTTTGTTGCACGATGCACTTAAAATTCATTTTTTGAGGTTATTTAATAAAAACAAAGAATATTGTACTCATATATATATATATATACACACATTGATTAGTGTGTAATTAAGTGTTCCAACAAACAGATGCATTGCCGTAAACTTACCCAGAATTTACCCAGTTATAGCAGCTGATGCTGATTTTTTGGAGGTGCCGTGTTTCCCTGCCATCTTGAATAGAGTGGCTGAGAAGCACGTTGCTTTTCTGCTTAATTTTGTTTTATGTACGCTACCAGTGAAAAGTTTAGACACACCTCTCAATTAACGGTTGTTCTTTATTTTTACTGCTTTTACATTGTAGAAACATAATGAAAACATCAAATATATGAAGCAAGATATATGGAATTATGTAGCAAAGAAAAAAATGATAACTCTAAATATGTCCTCTATTATAGATTCCTGAAAGCAGCCACCCTTTGCTTTGTTGACAGCGCTGCAAACCGTTGGCCTTCTCTCAATGAGCTTTATGATGTAGTCGCCTGAAATGGTTTTCACTTCACAGGTGGTCCTTGTCAAGGTGCCTTTGTGGGATTTCTTGTCTTCTTAATGGGGTTGGGACCATCAGTTGTGTTGTGGGGAAGTCAGGTTGGTACCCAGCTGACAGCCATATTTGACAACAGTTAGAATTCATATTATGGCAAAAACCAATCAGCTAAGTAAAGAGAAACAACAGTACATCAATACTTTAACAAATAAAGGTCAGTCACTCCAGAAAATTGCTAAAACTTTTAATGTGTCCCCAAGTGCAGTCGCAAACACCATCAAGCACTACGACAAAACTGGCTCACATGAGGAAAGGAAGAGCGAGAGTCACCTCTGCTGCTGAGGATAAATTCATCCGAGTCACCAGCCTCAGAAATCACAAGTTAACTGCACCTCAGATTAGAGCCCAGATAAATGCCACACACAGTTCCAGTAGCAGACACATCTCTACATCAACTGTTCAGAGGAGACTGCCTGAATCGGGCCTTTATAGTCAAAAAGCTGCTAAGAAACCACTACTTAAGGAAAAACAGCAAGCAGAAGAGATTTGTTTAGGATTAAGAAACACAAGGAATGGACATTAGACCAGTGGGAATCTGGGCTTTGGTCTGATGAGTCCAAATTTGAGATCTTTGGTTTCACCCACTTGTCTTTGTGCAATGCAGAAAAGGTTAACGGATGGTCTCTATATGCATGGTTCCCACCGCAAAGCATGGAGGAGGAGCTGTGATGGTGTGGGGGTGCTTTGGTGGTGACAGTGACGGGGATAATAACACAGCACACAGCTCCCACAGCATCCTGCAATGACATGCCATCCCATCCAGTTTGCATTTAGTTGGACCATCATTTATCTTTCTAACAGGACAATGACCCCATACACGCCTCCACGCTGTGTAAGGGCTATTTGACCAAGAAGGAGAGTCAATAAAGTGCTGCTCCAGATGGTCTGGCCTCCACAGTCACCTGACCTAAACCCAGTCGAGATGGTTTGGGATGAGATGGACTGTAGAGTGAAGGCAAAAGGGACAACAAGTACTCAGCATCTCTGGCACCTCCTTCAAGACTGTTGGAAAACCATTTCAGGTGATGACCTCATGAAGCTCATCGAGAGAATGCCAAGAGTATGCAAAGCAGTAATCAAATCAAAGGGTGGCTATTTGAAGAATCTTAAATATAAAACATATTTTGAGTTATTTCACACTTTTTTGTTTACTACATAATCCCATATGTGTTCATTCATAGTTTCGAGTGAGAATCTACAATGTAAATAGTCATGAAAATAAAGAAAAACCATTAAATGAAAAGGTGTATCCAAACTTTTAACTGGTACTGTATGTGGCTAGAGACTGGCCATATACATATGTCTTATAAGTTACTTTTAATATAGAGACCACAAATAGCTCTTCAAATTAATTTGACCCTTTAACATTTGTATGTGTATTTTCTTCATCTCTTTCTCATCTCCTTCCCCTCTCCCCCATTTCTACCTCATTCTCTTTCCTCACCTCGAGCCTAATTTCCTGAACTGCAGACAGCTGACAAGCCAGCTAAACAACAGCTGGTTATAAGCTAACATTATGCCTGCTAATGTCAGGCTTGAGTGTCTAAAAAAAGAAAAAGACAGAAAAATCACACTTTCCCTCTAATAAACAGTTTGATTACATTCTGTGCCCCCCTTCCCCCCTCAGTATCCCAAGTGTCCAACAATAATGTTAGAGCCATTTCAAAGAAATATGGCTAACAGCAGCTAACAGTGACAAAAAAAAATGCACAGAAAAGTTCAGGATATCTTCAACAACTCACCTCAGTATAACTGTCATTGTACAGAAGTCAGCTTCATGGCTCATGGACTCCTTTCACAAAGTTTTACCGCTTCCTCCGGAGTAAACAGACATTGACACCTGAGGCAGACATCAGACTGACAGCTTACAGTCACAAAAGATGAACGATGGCCAGCTAGGATTATGCACTTGAACTTAACTGAGTTCCATTTTTGTACTCCCCTGACTGCAATCTACTGACATCCAGTGATGAGATTTAACACACTGTAACTTTAAAGTTGCAACTTAATTCAAGAAATTAAAATATGAAGGAGCTAACTGTGGTAAGCTAACAGTGGATATTTTAGCAGCACTACACCAGTGGTTCATTAAAGAGTCAGTCAAGTATTAGCAGACAAATCATGCAATTGGCATTTACCACATGTTGTTTATTATCCATAACTGGCATTTTTTGCAATATCTC
>NW_020327784.1:0-35461 GCF_001858045.2 Oreochromis niloticus | reverse complement strand
CTTATTTCTATTTTAACCATCTTGGTTCTAATCTAAGATATCTAAGTATCAGATCTGATGATCAGTTGTTTGTTTCTCGGCAAGTCCTGAAACCAAAGCAGTCCTCTTCAGGCACAGCTACATACCTCTGTGCTGGCAGTGAGGCAGAGAGGCTGGATGGTTTTCTTCATTGGACAGAGACGGGCAGCTCATTAAGGTGTGTATGAATGAAACATCTTAAGTACCATTACATCAGTACATCTAAATGCCATTTCATCATCCTGAAATGTGCTGGATTCCTCCCATGAAACAAACATGAAAAATAGTTGTGTCACCAAAATATATTTGTTGAATTAGCATCTATTAATAAATCACAAACAACACTGACCCAATAAAAACAACAAAGCTTTTTAAAGTTCAATTATTTATGATTTTTTTGGCTTACTTATTTGAACTAGTCTCATTTTATTTCATTGTTGAAGTCTTTGCTGCAAACTGCAGTCACTTGTGGTTTCACTTGTGTACTCTCAGTCTCACGTGAGTTCATCTGCTCACACACATGCAGGTGTTGTTTGTGGAGTGGAAGATGAGAGATGTGACCATGAAAGCACTAAAAGCTTCTAAACAAGTATTTTACTGATATGACGAAAGTTAGAAAGTAAACAAGAAGAAGTTTGAATGTAGTGAGAAACTATTGAAACATACAAATAAGAAAACAGTTGATGTTGCAGGTTTTAAATACTCCAGACTGCTCTCTTCCCGTTATCTTCCTCAGGGCTATGTTAGTTCTCACCAGTTAGCAACAGGTACACAGCTGCGAACAGTTGACACATTAAACTCTGAACATCAGGACTGATTAGCTTGACCCACACCTGATCTCACTTTTTGAACCATGACTGGAAGAATCTCTGATGCTATATCAGATGATGCATTGCTAGTGTTGGCTACTATATGTTACTATGGTGGGATTCACTGTCTCTGCTGTTGGTAATCCCATAGAGACGCTGAGGCCTGTACATGATCAATTTTGTCAAATGAGGTTGTCCAACACAAATATGATAAGATGGCGACTGAGTTTTTTGTATGAGTGAAGACTTCGGCCCTGCTATGACACAGTCAGAAACACAATTTGTATCCTAAAAAGAAGAAGGAGATACTTTTTTCTTTTTTTGGGGGGGTGCTTTATGAATTATGCTCTTTTGGTAAAGGAAACCACTCAGATGCAGTTGAAGTGCAGACTTTCAGCTTTAGTTCACTCGGCTGACCATAAAGATTGCATAAAATGTCAGGAATTAAATCTCCAAAAGTTGATTCTGTTTCATCTGAACGTAGCGTTTCAGTGGGAGAAAGGTTTCGTCACTCAGGCCGATACTTTCTCAGCAATGCAAAGCCCCAGCATCTAACATCACCATGGAGGAGAGGAAGGCACTCACATCACTTGGTAATGACAACAACTATCATCCTTCCAGCAGACAAGGGTAGGTGCACAGTTTTGCTAAACCAGAAGACTATCATGAGAAAATTTTGTCACTGCTCGGTGATAAAATACTTATGGCCCTGAAACGAGACCCAGGCAGGCTACAGGAGAGGGTGATAGACTGTCAGAAGCAGTTAGAACGAGACAATGCTATTGACCGGACCTCATACACAGGCTAACCCAGGGGAATCTACACCAAGTCTTATGGTTTACTAAAGATACATAAACAGGGTGCACCTTTAAGACCGATTGTCTGTATGATCAACTCGGTCACCTATAACATCTCCAAGTTTCTGGCTTCGATCCTCAACCCGCTGGTAGGCAGCTTGAGCACCACGACCAGAACACCTTGGATTTTGTTGAGAAGGTGAGAGATGTTACCATGGAGGCAGATGAACCATGGTCTCGTACGATGTTACATCTCTTTCACTTGCATCCCAGTCACGGAAGCGTTGGAGGTAGTTCGTAAGACATTACAGGATGACCCAACCTCAGCAACAGGACCACTCTCAGCATCGACCAAGTGTGTTTGCTTTTGGTACTGTGTCTTCATTCCACCTACTTCACATACAAGGTCAGTTCTTCCCTGTACAAATTGGCCACGATGGGTGAAAGTGGGGAACCATCGCACACCCATGTTTCTGCCTGTAGCAGTGGAAAAGAGGCTTTGTTATCCTACCCTGGAACACCACCAAGTCATTGGTGCAGATATGTGGATGACACCTGGATGAAATCAAATCTCAGGACGTAACACATTTCACGGATCACATTAACTCTGTGGACCGACACATCAAATTCACCAGGGAGGATGTGAAAAGTGGAAGTTTAGCCTTCTTAGACTGTGAGATTTCCATCAGTAATGGGAAATCTAAAAGCTGATGTGTACCGTAAACCTACGCATACGGATCAGTATTTAAGGTTGACTCTTCATCATCCACTGGAGCATAATTGGGTGTCATCAGGACGCTACAACATAGAGCCAACACCATCCCCAGAGGAGCAGAAGAACATGACATCAAGAAGGCCCTGAGTACTGTGGTTATCACAGCTGGACATTTGTCAAAGCTGGCAAGGCACCTAAAGAAAGCTCCAGCTGATCCAGGAGAGAAGGACAACTGCTGCCTAAGCGAAAACCTGTAGTGATCCATATGTGTCAGGAGTATCGGAACAGTTGAGATGCATTTTTTCTAAACACCGTGTCTCTGTAGCTTTCAAACCCCAAAACATGCTGCGCCAAAAACTGGTCCACCCCAAGGATCGGGTCCCCCGACAAACAGAGTAACATAGTGTACGCTGTTAAGTGCCAGGAGGATTGCCAGGATTTTACATCGGGAAACCAAACAACCTCTGGCGAAGCGGATGGCACAACACAGAAGAGCAACCTCGTCAGGCCAGGACTCTGCTTATAAGATTGGGGAACCTGCAGTCAGCTGAGACTGAAGAAGTCACTTGGATAAGTGACGAAACGTTTCTCCCACTGAAAACACAACGTCCAGATGAACAGAACCAACTTTTGGAGATTTACTTACCTGGATGACTGAACATGCATCAAGACGTCAGGAATTAAAGCATTTTCAACATAATCCCTTCATTTCAGGGGCTGAAAAGTAACTGGACTTGGTTGAAAACACTTTGCTGGCAATGACAGCCTGTGGGTTTCCTCCTCTTTAATGCCCTGCCACGCCTTGTTGTTGCTTGTTTGTGTGCCTTTTGTCTGAAGTTTAGTCTTCAACAAGTGAAATGCTTAGTTGGAACAAGATCAGGTAACTGACTTGGCCAAATGGGAATATTCCACTTCTTTGCTTTAATAAACTCCCGGGTTGCTTTGGCTGTATGTTTTGGGTCATTGTCCATCTGTATTATGAAACACGCCCAACTAATTTGACTGCATTTAGCTGGATTTGAGCAGACAGTAAGTCTCTGAACACCACAGAGTTCATTCAGCTGCTTCTGTCCTGTGTCACATCATAAATAAACAATAATGTCCCAGTTCCACTGGCAGCCATGCACGCCATCACACGCCCTCCATCATGTTTCACAGATGATGTACAGATGTTTTCGCAGCTTAAAGATGGCTCATTTAACCTGCATGGAGAGCTTTTTGACTGCATGTTGTCTGTTCGCAGCAAGATCTTCCAAAACAAACACCACTCTTCAAATCAACTCCAGCCTTTTATCTACTCAACTGATCATCACATGGAAGGAATTGCCCACATCTGCCCATGAAATAGCCTTTTAGTCATTTATCCAATTACTTTTGGTCCCTTTAAACAGAGGATGCACATGTTAAGGAGCTGAAACTCTTTAACTCTTCATCCAGTTTGAATGTGGATACCTTTAAATGAAAGCCAAGAGTCTACACATTATGCCTATATCTATTATATAACTGCAAGTCAAATATGTTTCAGCACAAAGTAAAATTAATAAATAAATTCTTGTTTTCACAAATCTTGTTGTCAGCTGTCTGTGGACAGGAAGTATCACGCCGCCTGTCCCACGGTGCTCTACAGGACCAGTGATGACCGCAAAGTGATTCCCAATTTACATCTGGATCCAGTGGATCGTAAACATGTGTATGTGCCATTTAGAAACAGGTACTTATATTATTTACTGATTATCTTAATGTCACATGTACCTGTGCTGCATTTTAAAGTGTTTGTTGTTCTAGATGAAGCGAGTTCCTGTGTCAAAGTGCAGCACGTACACAAATGTGCAGGAGTGTTGGTCTGCACAGGATCCATACTGTGGTTGGTGTGACTCTAAAAGCAGGTGAGAGAAACAACATGTGCAGCTGACGTCTTCAAACAATTCTGAACTTGGTGATCATTTCTTCTTCTTCTCCTAGCTGCACATTTGAAGATGACTGCACAGATTCAGACTGGCTGTCCATTCCTGATGAGTCCCAACACAAAATGATTTCCCACAAAGTTGAAAAGGACACAAATGGACAGGTACAGCTTACAAACACACTCGGGACTGTGATCATTTGTGGCTTTCAGGTATTTGTCACTTATGTTCTTCATTTTCAGGTTTTGCTAAAAATGCACACACACCTGATCGTGGGCCAGAAAGTGTCGTCTAACTTTATCTGTCAGTTCACTGCAAGGTCCAGCTCAATTTGTGCTCCGAATAACCCTCCTCCACAGTTCCCACAATGCACCTGCATCCTGTCTGATCGTACACTTCCTGCTGATGGTCAGTGACTTTTCATAAATTAAATACTTTGCAGTCAGACCTGCTTACTGATTTGCAACATCTCCCAACCAGCAAAATAGAAACATTACAGAGCTGACTCTGACAGATGAATACTCTTTACTAGTTGACAAATCTGAGCTGTTCGTTATTATAAACTGTGCAACTCATTACACATATGTTTAAATATTAGTAATTGAAGGCTATGACATTGATCATGTTATTTTTTATTTAACAGGTCTGCATGTCACAGTGAAATTTAGACTTGGTTCAACACAACTGTCAGAACAGCTGAGGTTGACCAACTGCTCTGACATCAGTGGACCACCAAGTTCAGTCTTGTAAGTTCAAGTCCAGATTATAAAGATTATGAAGATGGATCACTAATAACACAATATTAGGTGTCATCACCAAGAAGAATGCATTACTACTGAGGAGTCTCTTTGTTGTATGTTGTATTTTTGGACATAAACATTTTCTTGATGATTTCAACACTAATATGTGATTGTTTCTCTTCAGGTGTCAGCAGTGCATCAAAGCTGGTTGTAGATGGAACATAAACAGATGTTCCTGGGCCGATCAAACAGAGATCAATGTAATAATTCATGTCTTTAGTTTACCTAGTTCAGGATTTTCTTCATTAAATCTTCCACTTTAAGTTTACATTACTTTTGAGATTTGTCTACCATTATTAAGAGTGGGTTGGTCTAACGTTCAAATATCTATGGCTTCACAAAAGCAGCAATATTATATACAATAATATGTTAACTGATTATGACAACTCACAAATACCAATTCAGTTGCTTGACAAAAATTTAGATTAAATGTTTTCCTTGTAAATAAGACAGAAGTTCCATTCTCATCAGTTCTACATAGTTTCTTTAGTCAGTGACATTAAACCTGCCATATTGATTCTCTCTGCTTCCTCCTGCAGGACAGTGTTTGCCAAAATGTGCAGTCTGGGAAGAACTTCTCTGTGAGTCTGAACCTCAGTCCTCAAACTCGTTGTTCCTCTGACACCTTATTCATGTTCATCAGAGCTTCTAACATCAGCAGATGGCACTGGATTAAAACTGATCATTTTTGTGTCTTACTGTCAGATCCCAGAGATCTCCTCCATCACTCCCAGTGTGGTGTCTTTCTACGGTAGAAACCACGCAGTGCTGTCAGGTCGTAACCTCGATGATGTGACTGCAGTGAGGATCCAGGCAGATACTGACTGTGCTCCAAAAGAGTGAGTCACTTCACACACACACTTGTTTAAATAATTGTCTGTCTGAAATCAAAGAATGGTTAAATGACAGTTTCCTCCAGTTAAATACAGATAAAACAGAAACTTTGACTATTGCTCCTGATCACGTTCTCAGAAATTAGGCAGCATATCAGTTTTTTAGGCCCTTTATTTCAGTCGAGTCTCAGAAACTTAGGTGTTCTATTTGACAGTTCAATCTCTCTTGAGAAACACTCTAAACAACTGGTCCAGAACTGTTTTTATCATTTAAGAAACATTTCTAAAAGACTACTGGTGTCAAAGGCAGAACTTGAGATGATTATTCATCCTTTTATCTCTTCTCGTTTGATTTTTGCAACAGTCTTTATACCTTTCTCAACAAATCAGCTTTGGATCGCCTTCAGACTGTACAGAATGCAGCGGCAAGACTTTTAACTGGCACAAACAAAAGGTCACATATTACTGTTGGTTTGGCTTCTCTTCATTGGTTGCCAGTAAATTTAAAGGGTTCATTTTAAAAATTTTAGCCCTAACTTTTAGAGCTCTGCATGGCTCCCCAGTACATCTCTGACCTGTTGAAACCTCGTGCTTCATCCCGAGCACTTAGGTCATCAGATCAGAGGTTACTGTTGGTCCCACATACGAGATTCAAAACACGTTGGGATCGGGCTTTTCAGGCACTGGCACCAAGGCTGTGGAACTCTCTTCCATTGTCTTTATGCTGTCTAGACTCCATTGACTCCTTTAAAAAGCAGCTGAAGATATTTTTATACAAACAAGCTTTTAATTAATTTTTTTTAATATTTTATAATATTTAACTTATTTTTCTGGTTTTATTATGAAGCACTTTGAGATTTTTATCTGTGAAATGTGCTATATAAATACATTTTACTTACTTACATGTGAGAGTTTGTGCTTTGGATATAAATGACATGTTAAAGAGCAGAAATGTTTCCAGGGAAACATCAGCCACATTATAAACTCACATATTCTACAGTTTAACAGCTTTTATGAGCGACCATCTAGTTTTATGAATGAGGACAACTTTTTCCTAAAGAAACTGGAAACTCTTTTTGTTGAAGTTCTTCCACTAAAATCAAGTCCTCATGATGTTTTATATGTGCTATCAAATGTAGATAATAATGTGTAGCTTTGGGGGGTTTAGGCTTCTTGGTCAAAAATATTATTTTTCATCTACAGTGAAAAGCGTCAATCTGAAAATGATGAATAAACACCTGAAGTTAAAATGTCACACATTTTGCATGTCATCACCGTTGCTCAGGGAGACTGTCAGAGTGTAAACCTGAAACTAAAGCTGAGTGTTTTGCTTCTTTATGCATTTGTGGACTTTAAAGTAAATGTTCACTATTTTGTGGAATGATCTGCCTCTATGAGCTTGTCTTTAAATCTGAATTTACTGTTTACTTTGTAATCCAAATAAAATAAAGGATGTATTAAACTCATAAAATACAGATTAACATTTAATCGTTTTAAGGAAGACTTTGCTGCTCAGCTTTCTTGGGGTTTTCTGCATGTTGTGATGATGTTAGTGACTCTGTTTCTCTCTTTGTGTTCTGGTCAGATCTCCTGTTTGGGACAACACTGGTTTCAGTCTGATGTTCCACATTCCCACTTCAGATATCAAAGGTGTGGTCAGCGTATGTCTTCTCCTCCCAGATGGTCGTTGCCATGGCAAAGCTAAAATCACCTACAGCTCATTACCATCATGCACCAACATTACTCCCAGCAGCAGTTGGATCAGGTATGTTTAGTTTTGCTGAAACCTCCTAAAAAACACAGAAGATACAGAACTTCTATCTGTTAATGTCTCAGAAAGTGTTTTGACCAAAGAAACATCACATCAGTATCAGGTGCTGCTACATCCTGCTGTAAGAGAACAGATATATTTATCATAAGAGGAAGGAAGTTTTTGCATTGGTTTGACCTAGGTTGGTTTTACTGGACCTCATGGTTGAGAAAGCAGTATCTGTCACCCTAAGACTACTTCCTGTTGGAGTCCGCAGCTCTGTAGCCTCAGTCAGCCACCTTTTTATGTTCTGCTATCTGCAGAATGAATACATGGCGTAATTTGTTAGCTTTTGAGTCCATCACACACTTTAGTTTGCAGCATATCATCTATGCTAAAGTAATCATTCAGTCCTTCGAATTCAGATGCGGACTACACTAGTATGTGGAGAACTCTTAGTTCAAGTGAAACATTGTTAGTAGTATAAAACTGGCATCTTCTTTACCTCCTACAACTCCTTCCCCCACCTGTGCAAGTGCATGTATGTGAATGAGCGCACCTTCATTCCCACCCAGACCTGCAAGCTTTGCTCTTTCATGTTGGATCAGCTCCAGATAGCAATAAGTCCTATTAGTGAGTTTCTTAATCAAGCTGAAAACAACAGTAACATCTAAACATAAAAAGATCTTTATTAAATGAAAACTGTTAAATTTGGAGGAAATGTTTTTGGACATCTCTCACGACACTATCAAATAAATCATGTTTAAACACAGTTTGAATAATTCACACTGTTAAGCATTGATAAAAAGTGGGTTATGCTTACTGTTCAAAAGGAGTGTGGAATCAGATGATTTTTTTCCTTGCTGTCCCTCTGCTCTGACTAAATCCTGCTTCTTCTCCTGCAGTGGGAAGAGGAAGATCACACTCATGGGGTCTCACCTTAACTTTGTTGAAGGGGTCGTCCACAGCCACGCAATGCAGGATGTCAGACTTCCCAGAAACATCAGCTCTCAGGTGGGTCTGTAGACACAAACAATGTGCCTTTGAAATGACATCAAGATGTTTTCATACATGAGCTCTGAACATTCTTTGGAGGATCAGATCTGGAGATCTGACAAACCCATGTCATAATCTGATGTCCTGCTTTAGTCATGTCATGCTGTCTTTTGTGTTTATTTAATTTCATTGCAGTACCTCACCTACGATTCACCTGCAGCTAGGAGTTTTTCTAGCAGCACTCTGTTTGTGAAACTAGCCAATGAAACCTTAGCCTGCTCCA
Organism: Oreochromis niloticus; assembly: GCF_001858045.2. Lineage (NCBI taxonomy): Eukaryota > Metazoa > Chordata > Actinopteri > Cichliformes > Cichlidae > Oreochromis > Oreochromis niloticus. Next base: position 26,556 of record NW_020327784.1, on the reverse strand, counting down.
CAAAACTCTCCTACGTTCCAGACCCTGAGTTTACCAGCGTCACAGCCACAAGGACAGGGGAAGATGTCCACATCACCATTCAGGTAATGTTTTCTTGAACTACACATGCTCAAACATGTGACGTCTGTTCATCAGAGCTCAGCTTTTGTTTCTCTTGATGTTTCAGAAAAAAGCAGACAACCTGGAGATGATGATAGAAGAGTTATCAGTGTGGGGCGTTCAAGACGATACAAAATACCAGTGCATCGTGGAAGCCAAAGAAACCTGGACCAACACTGACTTTTTCACCTGTGGATTTAAAAGCCCATCCAACCATGAATTTGAGGAGTTACTGGTAAATCTTTCTTTTATGCTACTCCAAGCGAGATAAGTAACAGAGGAAAAAACAAACCGAACTCGTTGTATGGTGAGGTGTTCTTTAGAAAACTTCCTTTCTTTGTGGAGATGACAACATCAAAGTTCTCAGTTTGAGGTTTTCTAGGGGAGAAACCTGAAACTGAGATAACCATGTATCATGAGGGCAAACAGACTTTTTCAGCTGTATTGGTAACAAACAGTTGCCTTTCAAACTTCAAAATAATATTTATGCATGCAATAAAGATTTTGACCCATTGCTCAGGTGAGACCTCCCTCTGTAAAATGTTTCTCTTTATTTTGTAGATAAAGTATGGTGACAGGACAGTAAGTCTTGGGCTTGAGTCCCAGTTACACAAAGCCCTTCAGATATTGCGTTTCATGCTGATACCCTGTGTTATTGCAGGTAAGTAACAGAAATGTTTCTTTTCTACATTTATGGGTTATTAGACAACATGATGCAAAATGATTGTTTTACACCACTTTCCACTTTGATTTCAGCAGAAATAATTGAACATTTTTCATCTTCACTTTATGGATGATGTTTCAATTTAAATGAGTTACTGTTTGTCTTTCAGTGTTGATGATTATCTATTTCTGGCAGAAGAGACTCGCAATTGAGATGAATAAGCTCTGACAAATGATCGGCCTGAGTGTTCTTGGGAAAAAGTTTACTGTTTGTCTCAAAATATGCATTATAAAGCTTCCTGCAGAGTTTGCTTTGTTTTATTTTTTCTTTCTCTCTTTGCGATTTTAATTATACTGCAAATGTGTTTTAGCTGAAGTCATATTATCAGGACACAAATAAATTTTATTTTATCTGTTGTATCCTTTTTGTTGTCTTTTGCATATTTAGTGTAACAGGTTGTAATTGTATGTTTTTCTCACATGTAATACTGAGACATCTGTGTCCAAGTATTTGGACAAAGATGCAATTTTTGCTTCAGTTCATGAAGTTTAGCAAAATTATTACGAAGCTATTTAGGAACTGAAACTATTTTTCTTCGTAGTTTCCATTTTCAGATGCTTTGGTTCTTCATAAACGGGCAAAATAAACTTTTATTTCCCGCTAAATGTTGTATTGAGGCCAACAGTGACCCCTGGTGGCTAAAATGAATTTGGAGGTTTTACGCCTCACATGATTTGAGGTAATAACATAATCACCATAATTTAAAAATCGCATAAACTCTTTTCCTCCAAACTGAAATTTGCATTATTATCAGCAGGAGAGCACTGAAGTCTAACGTGATTTTAGATTACAATATGGTGAATGAAGGTAAGGCAGATGAATGATATATCTAATACAGTAGATAGTGGTGTCCGTACATAATTTTCAAAACATTACAAAAACAGCACACTGTCAAAAAATCACCAAAATCATTGCAATGCTTTCTTTTATGTTGCTAAGATAGAAGGAGCACTTTGACCATACCAGTGACCAGGTGAATATATTTTCTACCCATTCAGTGAAATACCCCTCACATAACATGCGTACAAACTAAAAAGAAGTAGACATATGACATGATTCACACCTGTTTTATCATTATAGAAAAGATATTGCTCCTACATCCCAGCCGAGAAATACTAAAACAGGTGTGTAAAATAATAATAACAATTGTATTAAAATAATTTGGGTAGATCACACCTGGATTGGTAATCTGGAATACCACTCATTTTCTGATGCACGTTTGGGCCACTGGGCAGCGGCCATACAAACATTGGCAGCAGCCCAGTGGTTCATTTCTTGTTCAGCGATCCAGCTAGTTATCATCCTGGGCTGCTTGGATGAAAAATGCCCGGGCCAATTGTTTTGTCCCAGTCCAGCCCTGAGGTCGACCTTGGTTGGTTGTCACACTTTGTACTCTTACATAAATTGGTGATCACTGAAACATTCTTCAATAGCAAATCCTGAAATTGCAGTTTAAGTTGCTCAATCTTAAATCTATAGTAAACCTCTATAGCTCTGTCTATAAGTTCTATCTAAAGTAAATTCATCTATTATTAAATCTATAATAAAAAAAGAAATGTAAACTCCCCTAATCATGTAAACATGAGAAAACAAATTGCCTAGTAGCTCAGACCTGCTCTTCTTTTCCAGTCTTGATGCAATTCCATCCAGGTAAAGAAAGTTTCCAGGATCTCCATTTTAAGGTCGCTAGTGTTGATCTAGCAACCTTGTGCTTCATTCAGAGTCACACAATTCAGTTATAACAGCTGTGTAGCCCTGGATGGGCGGGTTTACAATCTTGTCCTTGGACCGGCTACTGGTGTATCAGTACAACACCACAAACATGTCTGGCAATAAAGAAAGAAACAAATATCACTGCTTACCTGCAAAACATATTCTATTGGTTCCATCTTTCAGTGGCCTCCGTCAGCTCTTTTTCTTCTCCTTAAATTAGCGTTGTTGTCAGGCTGCAACTTTCAAGCCTGGACCCCTCTTACTACACGTTATCATAATGCACTAAAGAGTCATTCCGAAGATGATACCTGAATATGAATAAGTCGCATTGCTAGGCAGAGATGACCATTACTGTTGTTGCATCAGGAAAGCTGTCATTTAATTTTCCCTTTGCATAATGCCAGATGTGTTGCTTTCATCGCCGCTGTCTGAGAAATCCCTGATACTACAAGTAGTCAGTAATTTAAATTATTGTCTTGATCAGTGAATTGAACAGTGAGCTGAGCTAGATGATGCTCAGAGAGAGGGTCGGGGTTAGGAAAGACAGTTGAATATGTTTAATGTGGCTCAATATTCTAAACTGGAACACTACTGTTAATCTTTGTTTACAGAGTCTTTCTTTGACTCTTTGAATCATTTACATTATGAACTGTGAACAAATTAAAAGTCTTTGTTCATAGTTCACCATGAACTATGAACAAAGACGTAATTTTACATTCTGTTTGTTCCGTACATTAAAGCTGCACTCGTATCTCGGTCTCAGAGTGATGTGGTAGTTTGGTGTTTCTGTTAACAGATTTAGAAACATGTGATTGTGGTCTTCTAACTAATTAGTGATTAGAGCTCAAATTTGAGAAGATCTCTCCAACTTATCGAAAGTACAATAGGACAGACCTGTCCTACAGCAGCACTGTCAACATTAAACGCATATTGTTTCCACATCGATAGTACAGAGGGGGACATTTTCACATTTGTGGGTAATAACAGTCTGGTGGTTTCTGTTAGAGTAGAAGAAGTCATATTTTGATCAGTGATAATTTAACAAATGCCCGAAAATTGAGAAAGTAGCTTCCCAGAGCTTCCCATGTCGTCTTTGTTGTTCTGTCAAAACAGTGACAGCTGAGTGCTGTCACTGTTTTGATTTTGTTCAGGTTCTGCTGTCACACTAAACTGTACAGACTTGAAAACATGGCAGAAAGTGGAGAAAACAGCTGAGGAAAAACTTTTAATGATGATAAATCTTAAAATTAAAATCCGATTTTTCTATTAGCTTGGCGTGCTTCCTCACACTTTCAACACTTCTCTTTTCAGCAAAGGCCCACTGCGCTTTAAATCACGTGTCTAAAGACACTGTGTCACAGAGCAGAGTGCCATGCAGAGCTTCAGTGTATGACGGCGTCCCAGGCACAAGTATCACTGCTGCTACAAGATGATCCTGCTGCTCGCTCTGCTTTCTGTTCTCTGCGGAGAACCAGGTCTGTGCCTGGAGGAGGATGGAGGCTTCACCTTTGATGGAGACATCCGCCAATTCGCTGTAACCTCCAACAGGCTTTATATCGCCACAGAGGAGAGGCTGTACCAGCTGAGCCATGATCTGACTCTGATCAACAGTCTGACCCAGAGAGGAATCTTAAAGACCGGAAACAAGCAGGATGATGTGCAGTTTTACCGGGTTTCTGACACAGCTGACTGGAACGATACTTTCAGCATCAACGTGTTGTTGCCTTTCACAAAGAATGACTCTCTGATCAGCTGCGGTGGGACTGGCGATGACTGCGGTCACTGCGAGGTTCTGGACCTGAAGAACATCTCCAAGCTTCTGTACAGAGAACACATCCAGGTGGGACCTCTGAAGAGCAGCAGCAGGTCAGTCAGCTTTCTGGTGGATGTGAAGACGAAAACAGAAAATGACACGTATATTCTCACTGCGATACAGAAGAAAGGGACGTTTGAAAAGAGGTGCCCTTCCGATTCCGAAACTATCAACCTTCATAATACAGATAACAAACAGGGTGGAGGTATATTTTCTCTAACTGATGGAGCTTCAGACACGCCTAGGATCAAAAATAAAGGTGATGTGGAGTTTGCTGACGGGTTTCAGATTAAATCAACCATCTATCTGTTCTCCAACGTGCTATCAGCTCAGACAAACAGAGTCCGCCTCATTTGGCTCAAAGGCGAAAGAAGCAAAACTGATACACTCAAGTCTCTGCGGGGCGCGACTCTCAGTGTCTCTGACGGTGAAAGCAGCAGACTCGTGGCCTCCTCGGTCATCCCGGGGGAGCAGCCAGTGCTTTGGAGCGGCGTGTTCAGTGTGGATGGAGGAGACACCAACACCGAGCTGATGGTGTTTGACATCAGCCCTGATTACAGCAGAGCAGGGGACAGAGATCCAGACTTCTACACCTCTGTGCCATCAGAAGTGACGGTGACGGTGGGTCACTGCATAACTTCTAAACATGTTCTGAATGGTTCCTGAATGTAGTCTCCACCTGTGCCTCCACAGTTTCATGTGGACATTCATGAAAGCAAAATGTTCAAAGAGAGGCAGATTACTTTATTACACAGTGTGGTCACAAAACTAGAAACATCAATCGATTCAGACTCAGTCTGCTACTTCACATGAAAATTTAATGTTTGTTTCAAAAAGGAGAATTTGCTCTAAACACCCGTAAAATCTACAATAAATATATATAATAAATGAATGCACATTTGTATTTTTATAGTAAAAAGAACAGAAGCCAATCATTATAATAAATAATAACAATATAATATATATAAATACAATCTCACTGAGACCAAACAGAAGACACTTAAAAGACACTTTGTCTCACGTAATTTCTACAAAAACTCATATTATTTCCAGAGTTTTAATTGACGACACCAGAAAAAGGAGTCAAAATTACGTGAAGTGCTGGTGTGTCTGCTGGTGCATGTGATGAACAAATTGGGTTTCACTGAATAATGTTGGGCTTCATCAAAGAAAGCTGGAGTCCATAAGACCTAAATTTGTAGGTGTGAGCAGGGATGTAGCACTGCTGTGGGACCCTTTTCTGATCCACATCTCTTGGAAATCTTTTGACTCTTTTTTTCTTTTTAACAAAAAAAAAAAATCAACCACAGCACTAGTGTTTTCTGTATTACAGTGTAATGGTTAAAAAAAGAGATACTTAAAACTTAAGAAATCTGATAAATTAATTAAGATCACATATATGATGGTGGTGTTTATCCCCCATGTAAATTGACAAGCTCTCTTGTTATAATTGATAAAATCTTCAAGCTTTTTTGCGACTTCATTTTCAGTGGAAAGAAGGCTGTTGAGTGTTGCTGGGTAATAGTTGACCTCAGCTAGTTTTTCAGTATTTTTCCATTTTCTGAAGCCATAATAAATGTAAATAATATATTAAATTATTAATTGTGAACGTTAAACGAGTTTCCAGACACATTATTTATTTATCAAACTGACATGGCTGTGGCTCAGGTGGTCAGGTGGTCAGCTACTAAGAGGAAGGTTGGTGGTTCGATCCCAGTCTGCTCCGGTCTGAATGCAGCATATCCTTTGGCGAGATACTAACCCCGTGTTGCCCTCCAGTACATCCATCTGAGTATGAATGTTAGATAGTGAGCACTTACATCTTAGAAAGCGTGATTGGGTGAATGAATTAGTTGTATAAAGTGCTTTGAGTGCTCAGATAGAGTAGAAAAGCGCTATATAAGAACCAGTCCATTGACACTAACATTAAAGTACTTTGGTTCAGTCGGGCTAATATGTTAAAATACATTTTATTAAATGAGATTTAATCAAATGTTTTATGTCATCAAACACAACATGCACTGATCATGTTCAGTCAGATCAGTGCATGTTGTGGTTTAATACATGAAAACATTTGAGAGTTTGTACTCAGGAAGCCTACAATGGTGACCTGCCTGACAGTGTTTAATTATTGTCCTCTGCAGAGAAAATAAAGTCAATATAATAAGAAAGGTACCTGAATTTCATCTATATCAATATTCAACTTTGGATAATATACTGAAGTATTCATAATTGGAGCTATTTTGTTATATCTTGTAATATATTGCATTATTTAATTTAGCAAAGGTTCTATTCTTACTGTTTTGGAGCAACTGTGATGACATCATTTCTTCTGGGATTAATAAAGTATTCTGATTCTGATTTGAACATTTTAACAAAAACTAAATAAACACATCCATAATTATACAAAGGCCAACTTGCAAACTGTAAAAAATGTAATTGTGTCTTTTAAATATTATTTTATCATCCTGAAATGCACAGGCTTTCTTACAGCTGGTTCAGCATGCAGAGAAGCAAATGCTGCTTAAAGTCAGTGACGATAAACCTTCAGATGAAACTGCTGACAGTACAACTGATTACTTGGAAGAATTTCTATCTGCTTCCATCCAAGCTCCGCTTATGTTACAATATTTTGCCATCATAACAGCTGCTACTGCTACTTATTTTATTTTATTTTTGTCTTCTTCAATACACAAATGTTGCTTTGTTGCTATGATATGAAGGCAAATCCCATTACGAGATGGACTAAACATTACTAAACAACAACTAAACATTTTCTTTCATTTGTAAGGGGTGTAGGTGGAATGAGAGAGCTGTTACCTTTTTGGAATTATAGTTCAGTCACTCAACCAATTTATTGACACCATTCTAAACATAACAGTGATTACTTGGAAATAAACAAAAAGACACTTTCCATTACAGCATTACAACAGTCCCTCGTACCGGTGGGGCTCTAAATTCTTTTTTTTTTTTTTTTTTTTTTTTTTTTTTAAACCTGTCCCGTTTGGTTCTTTTGCCATCAGAATTATTGTCTAAAGGCGAAGAAAGATGCCCAACGGATTTACTTTACCAAATTGACCATCCCAGCCTTGCCGTAATGGTCCATTTGATTCACCTTTTATTGTTTATTTTATTTTCACTTGCTGAATACGGGACAGACTTGACTGGGGGAAAGAAAGGGGAGAAAGAAAGAGGGAAAGAAAAAAAAACCTGAGAAGAGGGACGGGGGAAAAAGGGCAAAAAACAAAAACCAACAGAATAAGCAGACAAAAAATACATATATCGATCACCTGGATCACCTGTTGGGAAAGAAAAAAGAAAGCAAGCAGAAGAAAACGAGAGTAATAAACAAGATCACAATGATATATGGGAATATGACAGTAAATACTAAATATTAAACATTATTGTGCAGCACGTGAGATCGACAGCGCACAGTGTGCTTTGAGGTAGGAGCCAAAAAGGGTGTAGTTTGTGTGTGTGATCACCCGTGTGTACACCTGTGAGCATGAACGCGCTTGTTTTTAAAAGGTTCCTTCATGTAATGATCTGCTAGAGGGTGTGGGGGACCACTGCCCCATCCTCAAGGGCATGAAGCAGGTATGGAGGAGATCAAAACTCCAGACATCCAGAGGCCCCCAGAACACAAGAGACCAAGGAAGACCAACAGAGGGGCAGCCGCGCCACTATCCCAGAAAGAGCTGAGGAGAGTCCCAGATGAGGGGTCACTCAGCAGCCGCGGAGCAGAAGCCAGGGGGGTTGCAGTGACGTGCCGTGAGCTCCGCCGGCAGCCAGCTGTGCCTGAGTGACCGATCCCCGGGCCGAGAGGCCGAGGGCACCCCATCCCCGAAGTGGCCCGAGCGAGCCCCAGGCTCCATAAAGCAGCCGCCAAGGAGTGAGCCGGTGGGTACCTGGGCGCCCACCCCCGGACACAAAGAACCACCAACGCACCGATGTCTGAGGGCGTCTGCCACCGGCAGGGGAAGTAGTAGGGGGAGATGGGCCTCCAAACCTTGGAGGGCCTGAGATGTCCCCAGAGAGGTGGCGTCTGATACCCAACCTGACATATAGACACAGACAAACAGGCACACACAGATACAAACATCTATTCCCACCCTCATGCTCTCATATACAATTACTCAACACTCACCCAACGTGGAGACAGACATAGAGAGACACTGTACACACAATCACACTCCCCAAGCATACTCTAAGCCCCAGGTCTAGGTACCCTTGCTGCGCCCAGACCCAGGTGGTGTTACCCTTTTCCCTGCGGTGGGGAGAAGCAGACCGCCCCGACTCCGCAGCAGCAGGGAGGCCCCACCTTCCAGACCCCAGTCGGACGGCCAACTCTTCCTCCTAGCCCCCCCGCTCCAGCAGGCCGCAGAGAACGGGGGTGTGGGAAAGACTCCAAACCTCCCTCCACCCGCTCATATGTAGTGTTGATGTATGTGTGTTCTAAGGTGCATTTAAAACCCAGGAGGGCATGGAGCTACCTGCCAGAGCAGCAGGTAAGCGTATAGCCCCTCCTGCTAGCCCTCAATGTCTACGTGTATTTAAAATTGAGAGGTGGGCAACGACGCTAGGGGTGAGGTGTACACCCTGATGGTAATTTGGAGTCCGTGTAGCGTGCCCACCCCCAAGATCCTATATGTATGTGCAATAAGAGTGTGAGTAATGTGAATGTCTAAGTTGTGGGATAAAATTGAGGCAGAGGCAGCCAGAAGGGGACAGAGGGGGGGGATGTCTCCTCTGCACCCTGGTGACACACCCCTATCCCAAGTCCCTGCATGTGTGAGTGATTGTGGTGGAGCGGGAAGAGGGAGGCAGCTGGAGATGGGGAGGGAAGGAAGGGAGGGGCAAGTGACCCCTCCCTGGGGCCAGCTCCCCCGCTGACCCCAGTAGGCACCCCCATACTCTGCAACCCGCCAGGGAAAGGGGGGCCCAGGCCCATCCGGACCGGGGCCCGGTGCAGCAGCGCCACCCGGCCCCACAGAGCCCGGGACAGTCCACCCGACCCCACCACAGAGAAAACTGCACCCACCCCATCATCCACTCATCTTCCAGACTACACAAGACAATAGACGCCCAGGCTGAGATCTTCCTCCACCTCTCCTGTATCTCCCCCTCCTGCAGAGAGAGTTCCTGAAGAGAGGAAGGCTCCTGCAGGATGTGACAACCTCCCCCACCAGTTGAAGAGCCCCCCAGGTGGTTCGATGCACAGGCGGCACCCTGCGCCAGGACTGGGCCCCCATACACCCACCCGCCCACAACCCCGGCAACACACCAACCAGGACCCAAGCCCCTGAGGCTTGGCCAGGGCCCCAGCCCAGAGACGGAGTGCCCCAGAACCTCACGCCCATCCCGGACCCACCCAGGGGCAGCCAGGCTACCAGGTCAGTAACCCACGTCCGTCAGCACAGACCCTCCCCTAGCCCTGCTGCACGCAGCCACGAGGAAACCGTCACCTAAGAGCCAACAGAGCCCCTAATTGGCCATGACCGCTACCCCGGGTTGAGCCCCCCAAGGAAGATGCTCCCGGGGAACCCCTCGATGCCCTAAGCCTGTCCCTACCCCCACACCAATCACAACAGCGAAGGTGGGACCAAACTAAGACCCCCCACCCCCACTAGGTGATGGAGCTGATCAAAGGAGCCCAGAGCAATTGATCTGATGTGGTGGCAGAGGCTGTATCAAGACTAATGTAATCTAATAGATAATTTCTATATTGGTTAGAATTAAGATTATTTTTATTTTTCCAGTTCATGAGGACTGTTTTCTTGGCTATGCATAGGGCAGTGAAAACCATATGGGCTATATTCTTTTCCGGAGTGACATTATCTAAGCTGCCCAACAAACATACTAAAGGGGAAGTTGGAATGTTACATTTCAGACACTTTGGTAAGTCTTCACATATCTCGCGCCAAAACTTCTGAACTGGTGGACAGAACCAAAGTGCGTGGATATAATTGTCCGGTGAATTGGTTTGGCAGTGTGAGCAGTTGTTGGTAGACGTAAAGCCCATCTTGAACATCCGATGACCTGTATAGTGCACTCTATGTAGTATTTTGTATTGAATTAATTGAAGACTGGGATTTCTAATTAGATGAAAGGTTTTTAAGCAAATCTGAGACCAGAAGTTTTGGTCTAAGTTAACTGATAAATCCGCTTCCCATTTTGCAATAGGAAGTGATATTGATTCATCTGTTTTAGAAAGCATTCTGTATATTTTGGATAGTAATTTGGGGGTTTTAAGAGTAAGAAATTGAACCACACTTGGTGGTGTTTGTAGTTCAACTTGACCCGGTTTAAATCTCTTTTTTATTATGGATTTAATTTGTTGATATTCTAAAAATCTTTTCTTGTTGATCCCATATTGTGTAACTAGTCTGTCAAATTAAATAAATTCTGTTCCTTCTAGTATATGTTCTAAATATTTGATTCCTTTACCACTCCAATCTGAAAAGTTTGTCATATTATTGTTTTGTAATATGTCAGGGTTGTTCCAGATAGGTGTACGTTTGCATGGGATTAATGAAGACTCAGTCAACTTCAGAAACTCCCACCATGCTGTCAGAGAGGAGCTGATGTTGATGCTTTTGAAGCATTCATGTCGTTGGATGTTTGAGCTGATAAATGGTAGATCTGAAATCTCTAGATTATTGCAAAGTGCTTGTTCTACATCTAGCCAAGGTTCATCTAAGAGGGTATGTTTTTGCCATCCTGAGATAAACTGAAGCCTGTTGGCTAAGAAGTAGTGCTGAAAGTTAGTTAGTTCTAATCCTCCTTTATCCTTGGTCTTTTGTAGTGTTTTTAAGCTTATACGTTGGGGCTTATTTTTCCAAAGGAATTTGGACATGTATGAATCTAGAGATCTGAACCAATCTTGCGGCGGTTTAGTTGGGATCATTGAGAATAAATAATTTATTTTTGGTAATACCATCATTTTTATAGCGGCAACCCTTCCCATGAGTGATATGGGTAGACATTTCCACCTAGCCAGATCACCTTCTACTTTCTTTAAAAGTGGGATATGGTTTAATTTAGTTAGATCTGCAAGCTTGGGAGAAACATTAATACCTAAATATTTTATATTTCCCGATTGCAGTGGAGTAGAAGAGGAATTATGGGAGGAGCAATTAATCGGAAGGACTGTAGATTTTGACCAGTTAATTGAGTAATCTGATATTCTTGCAAAAGAGTTTATCAGTTCAATCACCCCAGAGATATTGGTTTGTGAATTTTGGAGAAAGAGTAACACATCATCCGCATAAAGGCTGATTTTATGTTCCATGTTCTTGCATTTTATGCCCTTAATTACTGAATTCTGTCTAAGTGCTGCTGCTAGTGGTTCGATAAAAATTGCAAACAGTGAAGGGGAGAGTGGGCATCCCTGCCTGGTGCCCCTCAGGAGACAGAAGCTGGAGGATGTCTGGTCATTTGTTCTGACACAAGCTGTTGGGGAATTATATAATATTTTTAACCAGTTGATGAAAGAAGATCCAAAACCAAATTTATGTAAAGTTGCAAATAGAAATTTCCAGTTAACTCTGTCAAACGCTTTTTCTGCATCTAAAGAAAATATTGTAGTTTCAAGATTTTTACTGTATGAGTAGTCTATCAAATTAAGTAATCTACGTGTATTAGTTGATGAGTGCCTACCTTTTATGAAACCAGTTTGGTCAGGATGAATTAAGAGGGGGGTTATTTTCTCTAGTCTCTTCGAGAGAGCTTTGCAGATAATTTTGAGGTCTACATTTATAAGGGATATTGGACGATAGCTTGAGGGATATACAGGGTCTTTGCCTGGTTTTAGCAGGAGATTAATGTTTGCAGAATTCATATTTGATGGAAGTCTGCCATTTTCTTTGATTTCCAACAACGTTCTGTAAAAAACTGGTGCTAGAATCGTCCAGAATTCTTTGTAGAATTCTGCAGGAAAGCCGTCTGGACCTGGAGCCTTATTATTGGGCATACTTATCAGGGCTTCCTGGAGTTCACCTGATGTCAGTGGCGAATCCAGTGCCATTGCTTGAGTGTCTAATAATTTTGGGAGAGTTATGTTGTCTAAAAACTGATCAATTTCCTTTTTAGATGGGTTTATTTGTGGTGAATACAACGTTTTATAGAAATCCCTGAAAATGTTGTTTATTTGTTTCGGTTCATATACTGTGTTCCCAGATGAATCTTGAACAGCACATATAGTTGTTTTTTCTTTATTTATTTTTAGCTGGTTTGCTAGAAATTGGCCGGATTTATTACTATGTTCATAATTTTGTAAGCGTAGTCTTTGTACTAAGAATTTTGTTTTTTTATCAATTATCTCATTTAATTCTAGTTTTGTTTTGCGTATTTTGTTCAGTGTTTCCTGATCTTGGTGGGACGCGAAGGCTTCTTCTAGTGATTTGATGGTTTTTTCTAATTCCTGAATATTTTTGTTTTCTTTTTTCTTTTTATGTGATGAGAAAGAAATTATTTTACCTCTCATCACAGCTTTCCCTGCTTCCCATAAAACAGAAGCTGATGTTCCGGGAGTGTCATTAAAGTCTAAATATGAAGTCCACTCTTTTTTAAAATATTTAATAAAGTCTTCATCTTTAAGCAGTGATGTATTAAATCTCCAGTTTTTACTTGGCGTAGTATTATTCTTGTGCATTAGTGTTAAAGATACAGGAGCATGATCGCTGACAGCTATAGGATGAATCTCAGTGTCTGAAATGTCACTCAGCAGTGAGCTGCTGACCAAAAAATAATCCAGACGAGAGTAGGAGTGATGAACATGTGAGAAAAAAGTATATTCCTTACTGGTGGGGTGAAGGGAGCGCCATGCATCGCAAAGACCAAAGTCGCTCATATACTGTTTGATTATATTTGTGGACTGCCAATTACGCTGAGTTCCTGCTGTATTGAGCCTATCCATTCCTTCATTTAGTCCAAGGTTGAGGTCGCCTCCAAGAACAAGTGCGCCATCTAAGTGTTCAGAGAGTGCACTGAAAAAACTGTGAAAGAATGAGGGATCATCAACATTTGGACCATATACACTTACAATACATAGCTTTTTATCAAGTATAGATAGTTTAATGATTAAGAATCTGCCCTCTGGATCTATAACTGTATCGAGTACTGTGAAATTAATTTTTTTATGTATTAAAATTGCTACTCCCCTTTGTCTAGAATTATAACAAGCTGAGAACACATTAGGAAACTCAGGTGTTTTAAGTTCATTCGAGCCTCTAAGAGGTCTGTGGGTCTCTTGTAAAAGGACAACATCTGCCTGTAGTTTTTTGAGTTGGTTAAATATTTTTAACCTCTTTTCTCTGGAGCCAGCTCCATTTATATTCCATGAAACGAATCTTAGTGCACCCATAGATGTCTGTGTATAACTAGGGGTGTATGCTGTGTGTGTCGCTTAGACAGGTGGAGAGAATACATCACTTGTTCATAAATAAAGAGAGGGAGAGAGATGTCTGTGAAGATTCTCAGTCATCCAGGTCATCGTAGTCAAAGGAGTTTGCAAAGAAAAAGCGTCTGGACTTCTTTAAGTTGCTTGAAGACGATTCACCTCTCATCCGAGAGGTGAAACTTTCACACCTTGGCGCATGTGATTAGAGGATCACCAGGGGGGTCCTTTGTCCCTCCTTGGGGGGATACTCCCACTGGGTTTAAATCTGGGACTCTCGGCCATTTGACCTTAGAACTGAAGAAGCTTCTCGGATGAGAGGTGAAACGTCTTCAAGCAACTTAAAGAAGTCCAGATGCTTTCTCTTTGCAAACTCCTTTGACAGAGGGAGAGAGAGCTCTAAATTCTCAGTCCCACTGTCCCCACACTGTCATGCTCCTAGTGAGAGGTAAGTTAATTAGTCACTTACAGAGTTGCTGCTGTGGTGACAGATGTCAGTTATGGTCACTGTGCTCTCATATGACTTGATAAAGATTCATTATCAGTATCCACATACTTCATGAAATGATATGAACAAAACACAAGGCACAAAATCAGCATCACTCTCTTGAAATAGCACATTTTTTAATTATATATGAGAAAATTGCATCATAGTCAATTCAGTTTATTGAGCATTATTTCATATTTGAATCATGTTCATGTATGTGATTATACAAGGTGTAAACACAAATAATGGATGTGCTGTTTGGGTTCATAAATTTAAAGCACTTCATTAGGTTTGGAGTGATGACAGCTTACTTCTATTTTAACCATCTTGAATTCTAATCTAAAGATATCTAAAGTATCAGATCTGATGATCAGTGTGTTTGTTTCTCGGCCAAAGATCCTGAAACCAAAGGCAGTCCTCTTCAGGCACAGCTACATGACCTCTGTGCTGGCAGTGAGGCAGAGAGGCTGGATAGTTTTCTTCATTGGGACAGGAGACGGGCAGCTCATTAAGGTGTGTATGAAACGAAACATCTTAAGTACCATTACATCAGTACATCTAAATGCCATTTCATCATCCTGAAATGTGCTGGATTCCTCACATGAAACAAACATGAAAAATAGTTGTGTCACCAAAATATATTTGTTGAATTAGCATCTATTAATAAAATCACAAACAAACACTGACCCAAGATGAATAACAAACAAAGCTTTTTAAAGTTCAATTATTTATGATTTTTTTTGGCTTACTTATTTGAACTAGTCTCATTTTATTTCATTGTTGAAGTCTTTGCTGCAAACTGCAGTCACTTGTGGTTTCACTTGTGTGCTCTCAGTCTCACTGTGAGTTTATCTGCTCACACACATGCAGGTGTTGTTTGTGGAGTGGAGAGATGAGAGATGTGACCATGAAAGCACTAAAAGCTTCTAAACAAGTATTTTACTGATATGACGAAAGTTAGAAAGTAAACAAGAAGAAGTTTGAAATGTAGTGAGAAACTATTGAAAACATACAAATAAGAAAACAGTTGATGTTGCAGGTTTTAAATACCTCCAGACTGCTCTCTTCCCGTTATCTTCCTCAGGGCTATGTTAGTTCTCACCAGTTAGCAACAGGTACACAGCTGCGAACAGTTGACACATTAAACACTGAACATCACAGGACTGATTAGCTTGACCCACACCTGATCTCACTTTTTGAACCATGACTGGAAGAATCTCTGATGCTAATATCAGACTGATGCATTGCTAGTGTTGGCTACCTATATGTTACTATGGTGGGATTCACTGTCTCTGCTGTTGGTAATCCCATAGAGACGCTGAGGCCTGTACATGATCAATATTTGTCAAAATGAGGTTGTCCAACACAAATATGATAAGATGGCGACTGAGTTTTTTGTATGAGTGAAGACTTCGGCCCTGCTATGACACAGTCAGAAACACAATTTGTATCCTAAAAAGAAGAAGGAGATACTTTTTTTTCTTTTTTGGGGGGGGTGCTTTTATTGAATTATGGCTCTTTTGGTAAAGGAAACCACTCAGATGCAGTTGAAGTGCAGACTTTCAGCTTTAGTTCACTCGGCTGACCATAAAGATTGCATAAAAATGTCAGGAATTAAATCTCCAAAAGTTGATTCTGTTCATCTGAACGTAGCGTTTTCAGTGGGAGAAAGGTTTCGTCACTCAGGCCGATACTTTCTCAGCAATGCAAAGCCCCCAGCATCTAACATCACCATGGAGGAGAGGAAGGCACTCACATCACTTGGTAATGACAACAACATTATCATCCTTCCAGCAGACAAGGGTAGGTGCACAGTTTTGCTAAACCAGAAAGACTATCATGAGAAAATTTTGTCACTGCTCGGTGATGAAAATACTTATGAGCCCCTGAAACGAGACCCAGGCAGTGGCTACAGGAAGAGGGTGATAGACTGTCAGAAGCAGTTAGAACGAGACAATGCTATTGACCGGACCTCATACCACAGGCTACACCCAGGGGAATCTACACCAAGTCTGTATGGTTTACTAAAGATACATAAGCAGGGTGCTCCTTTAAGACCGATTGTCTGTATGATCAACTCGGTCACCTATAACATTTCCAAGTTTCTGGCTTCGATCCTCAACCCGCTGGTAGGCAGCTCTGAGCACCACGACCAGAACACCTTGGATTTTGTTGAGAAGGTGAGAGATGTTACCATGGAGGCAGATGAAACCATGGTCTCGTACGATGTTACATCTCTCTTCACTTGCATCCCAGTCACGGAAGCGTTGGAGGTAGTTCGTAAGACATTACAGGATGACCCCAACCTCAGCAACAGGACCACTCTCAGCATCGACCAAGTGTGTTTGCTTTTGGTACTGTGTCTTCATTCCACCTACTTCACATACAAGGGTCAGTTCTTCCCTGTACAAATTGGCCACGATGGGTGAAAGTGGGGAACCCATCGCACACCCATGTTTCTGCCTGTAGCAGTGGAAAAGAGGGCTTTGTTATCCTACCCTGGAACACCACCAAGTCATTGGTTCAGATATGTGGATGACACCTGGATGAAAATCAAATCTCAGGACGTAACACATTTCACGGATCACATTAACTCTGTGGACCGACACATCAAATTCACCAGGGAGGATGTGAAAAGTGGAAGTTTAGCCTTCTTAGACTGAGATTTCCATCAGTAATGGGGAAATCTAAAAGCTGATGTGTACCGTAAACCTACGCATACGGATCAGTATTTAAGGTTGGACTCTCATCATCCACTGGAGCATAAATTGGGTGTCATCAGGACGCTACAACATAGAGCCAACACCATCCCCAGAGGAGCAGAAGAACATCACATCAAGAAGGCCCTGAGTACATATGGTCATCACAGCTGGACATTTGTCAAAGCTGGCAAGGCACCTAAAGAAAGCTCCAGCTGATCCAGGAGAGAAGGACAACTGCTGCCTAAGCGAAAACCTGTAGTGATCCCATATGTGTCAGGAGTATCGGAGCAGTTGAGATGCATTTTTTCTAAACACCGTGTCTCTGTAGCTTTCAAACCCCAAAACACGCTGCGCCAAAAATTGGTCCACCCCAAGGATCGGGTCCCCCGACATAAACAGAGTAACATAGTGTACGCTGTTAAGTGCCAGGAGGATTGCCAGGATTTATACATCGGGGAAACCAAACAACCTCTGGCGAAGCGGATGGCACAACACAGAAGAGCAACCTCGTCAGGCCAGGACTCTGCTTATAAGATTGGGGGAACCTGCAGTCAGCTGAGACTGAAGAAGTCACTTGGATAAGTGACGAAACGTTTCTCCCACTGAAAACACAACGTCCAGATGAACAGAACCAACTTTTGGAGATTTACTTACCTGGATGATTGAACATGCATCAAGACGTCAGGAATTAAAGCATTTTCAACATAATCCCTTCATTTCAGGGGCTCAAAAGTAACTGGACTTGGTTGAAAACACTTTGCTGGCAATGACAGCCTGTGGGTCTCCTCCTCTTTAATGCCCTGCCACGCCTTGTTGTTGCTTATTTGTGTGCCTTTTGTCTGAAGTTTAGTCTTCAACAAGTGAAATGCTTAGTTGGAACAAGATCTGGTAACTGACTTGGCCAAATGGGAATATTCCACTTCTTTGCTTTAATAAACTCCCGGGTTGCTTTGGCTGTATGTTTTGGGTCATTGTCCATCTGTATTATGAAACACGCCCCAACTAATTTGACTGCATTTAGCTGGATTTGAGCAGACAGTAAGTCTCTGAACACCACAGAGTTCATTCAGCTGCTTCTGTCCTGTGTCACATCATAAATAAACAATAATGTCCCAGTTCCACTGGCAGCCATGCACGCCATCACACACCCTCCATCATGTTTCACAGATGATGTACAGATGTTTTCGCAGCTTAAAGATGGCTCATTTAACCTGCATGGAGAGCTCTTTTGACTGCATGTTGTCTGTTCGCAGCAAGATCTTCCAAATACAAACACCACTCTTCAAATCAACTCCAGGCCTTTTATCTACTCAACTGATCATCACATGGTGAAGGAATTGCCCACATCTGCCCATGAAATAGCCTTTTAGTCATTTATCCAATTACTTTTGGTCCCTTTAAACAGAGGATGGCACATGTTAAGGAGCTGAAACTCTTTAACTCTTCATCCAGTTTGAATGTGGATACCTTTAAATGAAAGCCAAGAGTCTACACATTATGCCTATATCTATTATATAACTGCAAGTCGAATATGTTTCAGCACAAAGTAAAATTAAATAAATAAATTCTTGTTTTCACAAATTCTTGTTGTCAGCTGTCTGTGGACAGGAAGTATCACGCCGCCTGTCCCACGGTGCTCTACAGGACCAGTGATGACCGCAAAGTGATTCCCAAATTACATCTGGATCCAGTGGATCGTAAACATGTGTATGTGCCATTTAGAAACCAGGTACTTATATTATTTACTGATTATCTTAATGTCACATGTACCTGTGCTGCATTTTAAAGTGTTTGTTGTTCTAGATGAAGCGAGTTCCTGTGTCAAAGTGCAGCACATACACAAATGTGCAGGAGTGTTGGTCTGCACAGGATCCATACTGTGGTTGGTGTGGCTCTAAAAGCAGGTGAGAGAAACAACATGTGCAGCTGACGTCTTCAAACAATTCTGGACTGGGTGATCATTTCTTCTTCTTCTCCTAGCTGCACATTTGAAGATGACTGCACAGATTCAGACTGGCTGTCCATTCCTGATGAGTCCCAACACAAAATGATTTCTCACAAAGTTGAAAAGGACACAAATGGACAGGTACAGCTTACAAACACACTCGGGACTGTGATCATTTGTGGCTTTCAGGTATTTGTCACTTATGTTCTTCATTTTCAGGTTTTACTAAAAATGCACACACACCTGATCGTGGGCCAAGAAGTGTCGTCTAACTTTATCTGTCAGTTCGCTGCAAGGTCTGGCTCAATTTGTGCTTCAAATAACCCTCCTCCACAGTTCCCACAATGCACCTGCATCCTGTCTGATCGTACACTTCCTGCTGATGGTCAGTGACTTTTCATAAATTAAATACTTTGCAGTCAGACCTGCTTACTGATTTGCAACATCTCCCAACCAGCAAAATAGAAACATTACAGAGCTGACTCTGACAGATGAATACTCTTTACTAGTTGACAAATCTGAGCTGTTTGTTATTATAAACTGTGCAACTCATTACACATGTGTTTAAAAATTAGTAATTGAAGGCTATGACATTGATCATGTTATTTTTTTATTTAACAGGTCTGCATGTCACAGTGAAATTTAGACTTGGTTCAACACAACTGTCAGAACAGCTGAGGTTGACCAACTGCTCTGACATCAGTGGACCACCAAGTTCAGTCTTGTAAGTTCAAGTCCAGATTATAAAGATTATGAAGATGGATCACTAATAACACAACATTATGTGTCATCACCAAGAAGAATGCATTACTACTGAGGAGTCTCTTTGTTGTATGTTGTATTTTTGGACATAATCATTTTCTTGATGATTTCAACACTAATATGTGATTGTTTCTCTTCAGGTGTCAGCAGTGCGTCAAAGCTGGTTGTAGATGGAACATAAACAGATGTTCCTGGGCCGATCAAACAGAGATCAATGTAATAATTCATGTCTTTAGTTTACCTAGTTCAGGATTTTCTTCATTAAATCTTCCACTTTAAGTTTACATTACTTTTGAGATTTGTCTACCATTATTAAGAGTGGGTTGGTCCAACGTTCAGATATCTATGGCTTCACAAAAGCAGCAATATTATATACAATAATATGTTAACTGATTATGACAACTCACAAATGCAAATTCAGTTGCTTGACAAAAATTTAGATTAAATGTTTTCCTTGTAAATAAGACAGAAGTTCCATTCTCATCAGTTCTACATAGTTTCTTTAGACAGTGACATTAAACCTGCCATATTGATTCTCTCTGCTTCCTCCTGCAGGACAGTGTTTGCCAAAATGTGCAGTCTGGGAAGAACTTCTCTGTGAGTCTGAACCTCAGTCCTCAAACTCGTTGTTCCTCTGACACCTTATTCATGTTCATCAGAGCTTCTAACATCAGCAGATGGCACTGGATTAAAACTGATCATTTTGTGTCTTACTGTCAGATCCCAGAGATCTCCTCCATCACTCCCAGTGTGGTGTCTTTCTACGGTAGAAACCACGCAGTGCTGTCAGGTCGTAACCTCGATGATGTGACTGCAGTGAGGATCCAGGCAGATACTGACTGTGCTCCAAAAGAGTGAGTCACTTTACACACACACACACACACTTGTTTAAATAATTGTCTGTCTGAAATCAAAGAATGGTTAAATGACAGTTTCCTCCAGTTAAATACAGATAAAACAGAAACTTTGACTATTGCTCCTGATCACGTTCTCAGAAATTAGGCAGCATATCAGTTTTTTAGGCCCTTCATTTCAGTCGAGTCTCAGAAACTTAGGTGTTCTATTTGACAGTTCAATGTCTCTTGAGAAACACTCTAAACAACTGGTCCAGAACTGTTTTTATCATTTAAGAAACATTTCTAAACTCAGACTACTGGTGTCAAAGGCAGAACTTGAGATGATTATTCATCCTTTTATCTCTTCTCGTTTCGATTATTGTAACGGTCTTTATACCTTTCTCAACAAATCAGCTTTGGATCGCCTTCAGACTGTACAGAATGCTGCGGCAAGACTTTTAACTGGCACAAACAAAAGGTCACATATTACTCTTGGTTTGGCTTCTCTTCATTGGTTGCCAATAAATTTAAAGGGTTCATTTTAAAAATTTTAGCCCTAACTTTTAGAGCTCTGCATGGCTCCCCAGAACATCTCTGACCTGTTGAAACCTCATGCTTCATCCCGAGCACTTAGGTCATCAGGTCAGAGGTTACTGTTGGTCCCACATACGAGATTCAAAACACGTTGGGATCGGGCTTTTCAGGCACTGGCACCAAGGCTGTGGAACTCTCTTCCATTGTCTTTATGCTGTCTAGACTCCATTGACTCCTTTAAAAAGCAGCTGAAGATATTTTTATACAAACAAGCTTTTAATTAATTTTTTTTAATATTTTATAATATTTAACTTATTTTTCTGGTTTTATTATGAAGCACTTTGAGATTTTTATCTGTGAAATGTGCTATATAAATACATTTTACTTACTTACATGTGAGAGTTTGTGCTTTGGATATAAATGACATGTTAAAGAGCAGAAATGTTTCCAGGGAAACATCAGCCACATTATAAACTCACATATTCTACAGTTTAACAGCTTTTATGAGCGACCATCTAGTTTTATGAATGAGGACAGCTTTTCCTAAAGAAACTGGAAACTCTTTTGTTGAAGTTCTTCCACTAAAATGAAGTCCTCATGATGTTTTATATGTGCTATCAAATGTAGATAATAATGTGTAGCTTTGGGGGTTTAGGCTCCTTGGTCAAAAATATTATTTTTCATCTACAGTGAAAAGCGTCAATCTGAAAATGATGAATAAACACCTGAAGTTAAAATGTCACACATTTTGCATGTCATCACCGTTGCTCAGGGAGACTGTCAGAGTGTAAACCTGAAACTAAAGCTGAGTGTTTTGCTTCTTTATGCATTTGTGGACTTTAAAGTAAATGTTCACTATTTTGTGGAATGATCTGAATCTATGAGCTTGTCTTTAAATCTGAATTTACTGTTTACTTTGTAATCCAAATAAAATAAAGGATGTATTAAACTCATAAAATACAGATTAACATTTAATCGTTTTAAGGAAGACTTTGCTGCTCAGCTTTCTTGGGGTTTTCTGCATGTTATGATGATGTTAGTGACTCTGTTTCTCTCTTTGTGTTCTGGTCAGATCTCCTGTTTGGGACAACACTGGTTTCAGTCTGATGTTCCACATTCCCACTTCAGATATCAAAGGTGTGGTCAGGGTATGTCTTCTCCTCCCAGATGGTCGTTGCCATGGCAAAGCTAAAATCACCTACAGCTCATTACCATCATGCACCAACATTACTCCCAGCAGCAGCTGGATCAAGTATGTTTAGTTTTGCTGAAACCTCCTAAAAACACACAAGTTACAGAAGATACAGAACTTCTATCTGTTAACATCTCAGAAAGTGTTTTGACATCACATCAGTATCACGTGCTGCTACATCCTGCTGTAAGAGAACAGATATATTTATCATAAGAGGAAGGAAGTTTTGCATTGGTTTGACCTAGGCTGGTTTTACTGAACCTCATGGTTGAGAAAGCAGTATCTGTCACCCTAAGACTACTTCCTGTTGGAGTCCGCAGCTCTGTAGCCTCAGTCAGCCACCTTTTTATGTTCTGCTATCTGCAGAATGAATACATGGCGTAATTTGTTAGCTTTGAGTCCATCACACACTTTAGTTTGCAGCATATCATCTATGCTAAAGTAATCATTCAGTCCTTTGAATTCAGATGCGGACTACACTAGTATGTGGAGAACTCTTAGTTCAAGTGAAACATTGTTAGTAGTATAAACTGGCATCTTCTTTACCTCCTACAACTCCTTCCCCACCTGTGCAAGTGCATGTATGTGAATGAGCGCACCTTCATTCCCACCCAGACCTGCAAGCTTTGCTCTTTCATGTTGGATCAGCTCCAGATAGCAATAAGTCCTATTAGTGAGTTTCTTAATCAAGCTGAGAACAACAGAACATCTAAACATAAAAAGATCTTATTAAATGAAACTGTTAAATTTGGAGGAAATGTTTTTGGACATCTCTCACGACTCTATTAAATAAATCATGTTTAAAACACAGTCTGAATAATTCACACTGTTAAGCATTGATAAAAAGTGGGTTATGCTTACTGTTCAAAAGGAGTGTGGGATCAGATGATTTTTTTCCTTGCTGTCCCTCTGCTCTGACTAAATCCTGCTTCTTCTCCTGCAGTGGGAAGAGGAAGATCACACTCATGGGGTCTCACCTTAACTTTGTTGAAGGGGTCGTCCACAGCCACGCAATGCAGGATGTCAGACTTCCCAGAAAATCAGCTCTCAGGTGGGTCTGTAGCACAAACAATGTGCCTTTGAAATGACATCAAGATGTTTTCATACATGAGCTCTGAACATTCTTTGGAGGATAGATCTGGAGATCTGACAAACCCATGTCATAATCTTATGTCCTGCTTTAGTCATGTCGTGCTGTCTTTTGTGTTTATTTAATTTCATTGCAGTACCTCACCTACGATTCACCTGCAGCTAGGAGTTTTTCTAGCAGCACCTGTTTGTGAAACTAGCCAATGAAACCTTAGCCTGCTCCACAAAACTCTCCTACGTTCCAGACCCTGAGTTTTACCAGCTTCACAGCCACAAGGACAGGGGAAGATGTCCACATCACCATTCAGGTAATGTTTTCTTGAACTACACATGCTCAACATGTGACGTCTGTTCATCAGAGCTCAGCTTTTGTTTCTCTTGATGTTTCAGAAAAAAGCAGACAACCTGGAGATGATGATAGAAGAGTATCAGTGTGGGCATTCAAGACAATACAAAATACCAGTGCATCATGGAAGCCAAAGAACCTGGACCAACACTGACTTTTCACCTGTGGATTTAAAAGCCCATCCAACCATGAATTTGAGGAGTTACTGGTAAATCTTTCTTTTATGCTACACCAAGCGAGATAAGTAACAGAGGAAAAAACAAACTGAACCCGTTGTATGGTGAGGTGTTCTTTAGAAAACTTCCTTTCTTTGTGGAGATGACAACATCAAAGTTCTCAGTTTGAGGTTTTCTAGAGGAGAAACCTGAAACTGAGATAACCATGTATCATGAGGGTAAACAGACTTTTCAGCTGTATTGGTAACAAACAGTTGCCTTTCAAACTTCAAAATAATATTTATGCATACAATAAAGATTTTGACCCATTGCTCAGGTGAGACCTCCCTCTGTAAAATGTTTCTCTTTATTTTGTAGATAAAGTATGGTGACAGGACAGTAAGTCTTGGGCTTGAGTCCCAGTTACACAAAGCCCTTCAGATATTGCGTTTCATGCTGATACCCTGTGTTATTGCAGGTAAGTAACAGAAATGTTCTTTTCTACATTTATGGGTTATTAGACAACATGACAAAATGATTGTTTACACCACTTTCCACTTTGATTTCAGCAGAAATAATTGAACATTTTTCATCTTCACTTTATGGATGATGTTTCAGTTTAAATGAGTTACTGTTTGTCTTTCAGTGTTGATGATTACTATTTCTGGCAGAAGAGACTCGCAATTGAGATGAATAAGCTCTGACCACTGACCAGCCTGAGTGTTCTTGGGAAAAAGTTTACTGTTTGTCTCAAATATGCATTATAAAGCTTCCTGCAGAGTTTGCTTTGTTTTATTTTTCTTTCTCTCTTGCGATTTTAATTATACTGCAAATGTGTTTTAGCTGAAGTCATATTATCAGGACACAAATAAATTTATTTTATCTGTTGTATCCTTTTTGTTGTCTTTTTGCATATTTAGTGTAACAGGTTGTAATTGTATGTTTTTCTCACATGTAATACTGAGACATCTGTGTCCAAGTATTTGGACAAAGATGCAATTTTTGCTTCAGTTCATGAAGTTAGCAAAATTATACGAAGCTATTTAGGAACTGAAACTATTTTCTTCGTAGTTTCCATTTCAGATGCTTTGTTCTTCATAAACGGGCAAAATAAACTTTTATTTCCCGCTAAATTTGTATTGAGGCCAACAGTGACCCTGGTGGCTAAAATGAATTTGGAGGTTTTACGCCTCACATGATTTGAGGTAATAACATAATCACCATAATTTAAAAATCGCATAAACTCTTTTCCTCCAAACTGAAATTTGCATTATTACAGCAGGAGAGCACTGAAGTCTAACGTGATTTTAGATTACAATATGGTGAATGAAGGTAAGGCAGATGAATGATATATCTAATACAGTAGATAGTGGTGTCCGTACATAATTTCAAAACATTACAAAAACAGCACACTGTCAAAAATCACCAAAATCATTGCAATGCTTTCTTTTATGTTGCTAAGATAGAAGGAGCACTTTGACCATACCAGTGACCAGTGAATATATTTTCTACCCATTCAGTGAAATACCCCTCACATAACATGCGTACAAACTAAAAAGAAGTAGACATATGACATGATTCACACCTGTTTTATCATTATAGAAAAGATATTGCTCCTACATCCCAGCCGAGAAATACTAAAAACAGGTGTGTAAAATAATAATAACAATTGTATTAAAATAATTTGGGTAGATCACACCTGGATTGGTAATCTGGAATACCACTCATTTTGATGCACGTTTGGGCCACTGGCAGCGGCCATACAAACATTGGCAGCAGCCCAGTGGTTCATTTCTTGTTCAGCGATCCAGCTAGTTATCATCCTGGGCTGCTTGGATGAAAAATGCCCGGCCAATTGTTTTGTCCCAGTCCAGCCCTGAGGTCGACCTTGGTTGGTTGTCACACTTTGTACTCTTACATAAATTGGTGATCACTGAAACATTCTTCAATAGCAAATCCTGAAATTGCAGTTTAAGTTGCTCAATCTTAATCTATAGTAAACCTCTATAGCTCTGTCTATAAGTTCTATCTAAAGTAAATTCATCTATTATTAAATCTATAATAAAAAAGAAATGTAAATCCCCTAATCATGTAAACATGAAAAACAAATTGCCTAGTAGCTCAGACCTGCTCTTCTTTTCCAGTCTTCATGCAATTCCATCCAGGTAAAGAAAGTTTCCAGGATCTCCATTTTAAGGTCGCTAGTGTTGATCTAGCAACCTTGTGCTTCATTCAGAGTCACACAATTCAGTTATAACAGCTGTGTAGCCCTGGATGGGCGGGTTTACAATCTTGTCCTTGGACCGGCTACTGGTGTATCAGTACATCACCACAAACATGTCTGGCAATAAGAAAGAAACAAATATCACTTCTTACCTGCAAAACATATTCTATTGGTTCCATCTTTCAGTGGCCTCCGTCAGCTCTTTTCTTCTCCTTAAATTAGCGTTGTTGTCAGGCTGCAACTTTCAAGCCTGGACCCCTCTTACTACACGTTCATAATGCACTAAAGAGTCATTCCGAAGATGATACCTGAATATGAATAAGTCGCATTGCTAGGCAGAGATGACCATTACTGTTGTTGCATCAGGAAAGCTGTCATTTAATTTCCTTTTCATAATGCCAGATGTGTTGCTTTCATCGCCGCTGTCTGAGAAATCCCTGATACTACAAGTAGTCAGTAATTTAATTATTCTTGAGCAGTGAATTGAACAGTGAGCTGAGCTAGATGATGCTCAGAGAGAGGGTCGGGGTTAGGAAAG
>NW_020327783.1:0-36928 GCF_001858045.2 Oreochromis niloticus | reverse complement strand
GTGTTTTGTAAAAACTTTACAAGTCAGAGGGATTATTTGCTCAAACAGCAACTAGTGCAAACATATTTTGCTGGACTTAAGAAGGAGAAAGGTACAGCCTGATATGTGAAGTTTTTTAATGTTTTTTTTTTTTTTAAAAATGGTGTTTTTGTGCAACACAGTTCTTATTTAATCACATGCTGTTTGATTTATTGATTCAGAAAACAAAAGAGGATACTGTGGGTGTTGAAGAGGAGAAGGCTCCGCTGAAAAAGAAGGATAATGATTGTAACTGTTTTCTTATGGGGGGGGGGACTGTTGTGATAATTTGTCCAAGTAAAAAATCCCAGAAATGTCATGTGACAACCTCTTTGGCTTCCACGCCCATTTAGAATCTTACCACCACTTTGATCCTTTGATCCTAAAAACCCATAAATAGGAGTGAGAAGCAACAACTTTTAGTTCGTTGTTCGCAGCATTTATGTTCGCAGCATTGAAACGTTTGAGAGAGAAGCCTTTCAAAACAATTGGATCCTTTTCAGAGTGACTTTTTACACTTTCCATCATGTCTCTGAAAAAACACACAAGAAAAGAAAAAGTAAAGCCCAGCTCTCCTCTTCTGGCTCAAGAAGACAATATTCAAGTACAGAAGATGTGCTTGGAAGAGGAGATTATCTTCCTCAGAGAAGAAAATGAGAGAAAGAGCGCTGAAGTCAATAAATTGTTCAGCCAGCTTCTTGAAAAGGAAGATATTCAAAGGAGAAAGAAATGGAACTCCTAGACGTGCGTGGAAGGAACTTTGAGCTCAAAGCAAAGCTTGATAAAGCAATAGAAAAACTCAAAGAAATCCTCCAGCAGAAGAAAAATGAGAAAGACAAGGACAAAAAGGATCGGGAGCTGCAATTAAAGCTTGATGAAGCTCTGCAAAAAATACAGAAATCCTCCAAGAGAAGAAACGGCAGGACATAGAACTCCAAAACTTGGGGATCAAATACAAAGCATTGCTTCAAGAGAAAAAGCAACAACCGATCAAACAGAAAGAAAGCAAGCTTGAAGACTCGGAGGAAAACTACAGAGAGCTGAAAACAAAGCTTGATAAAGCACTGCAAAGAAATAACCAGATTCTTCAAGAAAAAGAACAACTGGAAAGAAACCAGAGAGACATGCGGTGCCAACTCCAAAGCATGGAGGAAAAATGCCAAGTCCTGGAAGTAAAACTTGATAAAACTGCAGTGCACAAGCAGAAATATCAGAGCTGCTTCAAGAGAAGACAACAGGACATAAAGCAGAAAGAAGACAAACGTTTACTCCAGGGGCTTTGAGAGGGAAAACCAAAAGCTGCAAGAACTTTACAAGAAAATGAACTACAAAGCAACTGAAATGGAAGGAGAGAAGGAGAAACTGCGAAAACAATGCTCAGCGATGCAGAGTCAGCTCAATGACATGCTGACAAAAAACACTGAACTCAAGGAACTTTCAACACCTTGAAGTGCAAAAACACTGAGGTGCAGGTGCTAAAGCAGCAACTCCAGAAAACAAATGAAGACCTGCAGTGCAAACTTGAAGAAATGGAGAGGAAAGGTCAACAGTTAGAAGACGCTCACAACAAATTACAAGAGCGTTATACAGAGATGCAGGAGGCAAAGGTAATGCAGGAGGCAACTTCTAATGAGTTGAAAGAAAGGCTCAAAGACAAACAAGCTGAATTAGAAGAAGTGGAGAAACATGCAGGAGACTTGAGAAGGAGAATACAGAAACAATCGATCAGCTGAGAAACCTGATCCTAGAGAAAAAGGTTCTCGTGGAAAAGCTCCTGGAAAAGAAGAAGAAACGCTTCCGCTTCTTCTGGAGGAAGGACACTCATGCTTTGTCTGGTTTTTCCACTGCTGATGTCACCTCGTCTTCCTCCACCTCTGTTCCATCGTAATTTTGACCTCCCTCTCCTGCCCTCTCCCTCTCTCCTGACACCTTGACACCTCTCCCCCCCTAGCTCCCTTGAACTCCTAACACCTGTCCCATCTCCCTACCCCCTCTCTCTCTTTTCACCCTCACCCCCCAACCAGTCCCGACAGTTGACTGCCCCCTCTAGAGCCTGGTTCTGTCATAGGTTTCTCCTTTAAAGGGAGTTTTTCCTATCCACCGTCGCCTAGTGCTTGCTCAGAGGGCATTGTTGGGGTTTTCTCTCCTCTATCTCTTTCCTCCTTTCTACCCTCCCCCCTCTCTCTCTTTCACCCTCACCCCCAACCAGTCCCGACAGTTGACTGCCCTCTAGAGCCTGGTTCTGTCATAGGTTTCTTCCTTTAAAGGGAGTTTTTCCTATCCACCGTCGCCTAGTGCTTGCTCAGGGGGCATTGTTGGGGTTTTCTCTCCTCTATCTCTTTCCTCCTTTCTATCCCTTTCCTTGACCCCCCCCCCCCCCCCTCCCTTTCTATTTTCCCAATAATTTAATAATAAACACAATTGGCTGCATTTTAAATATGTCTGATCAATGTCTTCATTCAAGAATGAATTGTCTTTGTTATGGAGTCATATGTATTTTGTGTCCAGATTATTAGTGTTTTAATCACATTTAGTGTTACATTTTAGATCACCACAATAGGATATCCACAATTTAGGATTCAGGCATTTGTTTTAGTTTGATATTGTAATCATTCTATGATTCAGTCATTTACAGAACCAGCAGTTAGCAGCAATAACTTCAATTCAATGACATTTGCAAGCATTCCTTTATACACAGCATTTCAGTCAGGTTGAGGTCTGGAGGATCCCTTCCAAACAAGCCATACTTGTTTGGTCTTTTTCTAATTAAACTGTCATGAACGTTAACATTTAACATGCTGTCTGAGGCCTGTAGAGGCTCATTCCTCATTCGCTAATGCACAAGTTTAATTCAAGTCAAGCAGAGTTTTATTGTCAACCCAACAACATGCACTCAAGTATACAGTGCGATACGCAGTCCCGAGTCTTTGCTCTGTCTACGCCATTTGCACATTACTCCTTTTCTCCTCTCTTGTTCTCGAGTCTTCTCCCGGAAGTGAAAAAAACTCAAGGTCATAAACTCACGTAACATAGCGTAAGAAAATAATTTTTAAACCTCTTCTCTTTTTAAAGAAATTCACATTCCATGAAATTATGTTTTAAACTAACTGATTTAAACACAACTATTTATGCATTTTAATACATTTATTTATATCAAATATTTATGCAAGTTTTAGCTTCACCATGAACTGTAATTTTATCTTTAACTTATTCCCATGAAAAAACAAACAAATACCACTGGTATTTATCAGAGTATTACAAACACACAATAGCCTGAATCCATTTTCTCACTTGAACTCATTCGCAAGAGAGAGAAGCTTTATTGACGATCACCAGCATATACATGCGCATCACATGTCAATCACAATGCATCTTATCCGCTATTTCCACCTCGCGTTATATACTCTCTGCAATAACGCACACGTTTTCTGCGTGTGTGCTATAATAAATAAAGATGTCCTTCTTACAGTTGAGAGCATATTTTGATCTGTGTCATCACTTTATGAAACTCTGAAACTTAACAGACAAATTCTCGTGGGTAACTTTTCTTTTAAACCGGGCACACGGATAATGCTTGGACGTCCAACTCCATGCGTCTTTGCGTTCAGCCGTCACACAGGGGGCAGGTCAACAGTGATCCTTCGAACTTGGCCATCTCTCTGTAACGTGAGAGTGATCCCAGGCAGCTGAATGGTCAGAGTCAGAGGTGGAAGCCTGGTCGTGACCGAATACAGAATTTGCCCGCAGGTGCAGAAACTCTGCGGCTCAGCCAGTAGAGGAAATTCTTCATGTCAATGAGAGCGCGCACCGCGCTGTCACTGAATCCATTCAGCCACGCGTTTGGGTAAGACATCGTGGTTTCACACCAGTGAGGCTGTGCTGCCAGCAATTTGTCCGAGGGTGTAATACTTGCAGGAGCTGAGTGGATTTGTTTTCAAGCCGGCTCTGAGACTGCTACCTCACAGCACTTCTGTCTAGTAAATAATGAAGGATGTTAATATGCTCTTTAGTTGAAGTACAGTACTGGGTTGCTGTGAGCTTTAAGACTTCTCCTCGCAGGTCTTCTATCTCGTGGAGTTTGTCCGAGGGTGTAATACTTGCAGGAGCTGAGTGGATTTGTTTCAAGCCGGCTCCGAGACTTCTTCCTCACAGCACTTCTGTCTAGTAAATACTGAAGGATGTTAATATGCTCTTTAGTTGAAGTACAGTACTGGGTTGCTGTGAGCTTTAAGACTTTCTCCTCGCAGGTCTTCTATCTCGTGGAATTTGTCCGAGGGTGTAATGCTTGTAGCAGCCGAGTAGGTCTGAGACTTCCTCCTTGCACCTCTTCTATCTAGTGAAGTATGAAGTATGTTAATATTGGGTTTTTGTCGAGCAGCGTCCGGGCTGGCCTGTCTCCACCTCGTTCTATAGCTCCACACTGGTATTCCTGTGCGTTATGAGCTGTCCGTCCTACAGCACGGCGCTTACCGTCCTACAGCTCCGAGCTGACTGTCCTACAGCATGACGCTTACCGTCCTACAGCTCCGAGCTTACCGTCCTACAGCTCCGAGCTGACCGTCCTACAGCACGGAGCTATCCGGCGACAGCAATTGCTTATTGATGTACACAGATGGTCAGGAGACATGCTGTTTTGTTGAAGTGCGAGAGTAACTTTTATTGATATTATTGTCATTTTATTTGTGTTGCAATAGGCAAACTCACCCGTTTGTAGATTACACTTGGATTATTTATCACAAAAGAAGACATAAGTGTATAAGCACCAAAAACTCCCCGGGTGCCCTTCAGCAAACCAAATACACTATACATGAGTATAAAACAAAACAAAACAATTACAATGGGAGACACAATACCAGTAACATACGCATTTGCACATAACGCTTTAGGCACCAAGTGAGAAACATTACCTTCAGTGTAGCATTTACCTTCATCAATTATACCAGATACACATTGGTAAGAAAGACTTCATGGTGTACTCTCGTACGATATTCTTAAATTAACTTCTCTTTTGTTTTTTGGGATCAATGAAGCTTATTCCTTAACAGTACCACTACACGCGAAAATTAACACTAGTGTCTACAGTGCAGTAAATCATGTCATACACATTGTAGAGAAATGTAACCCTCCTTTAATTTGCCAAACAATGAAACAATAAATAATAAAATGGCAGGTTTCAGTATTCAGGCAAAGCAAAACACACACAGCAATTTACCAGCTGTACACAGAATCTCCTCATATACAGTGTAAACCACCAGTGATAAAATAATTGAATGCAGTAGCACAAAGATGAGGAGGGTCCGTGATCTCCACAAGCTACCTGTTTTAGCTTCCCACGTTGCCAGAGGTACTCAGAGTGACGCGGGCACTCAGAGTGACTATCTGGGGTCCGTCTGTCGCTATCCAGTTCGGTAACGATCCTCTGCAGCTTTTTTACGTTCCACAACTTTAGCAAAACGGCAGAGTAGTCTTTATTAGCGAACGGCTGGGTTAGCCTCACTTTTACTCAATGCGTGCACGGCCGCAGGAAACAAAACACACAGTCCAGCAGACTCACGCTGAAACTTTACGTGTTATGTCACTAGCTTACCGACACTGTGTCTTATCTTTCCGAAAAGTCAAAACACACTTACTAGTACATAAAAACAAGCTAACTTCTCCACATGCTCCGTGTAACTCACGCACCACCCTCTCTCCTCGCGCTCTCTTTTTCCTTTTTCCTTCTCCACCCTGTGTTACCTTCACAGACCATATCCCCGTAGGAAATTACACTTTTCATAAGAAATTCACAAGAAAAGAAAGATAACTTATTTAAACAATGCAAACACGTTTTAATCATTTTACATGAACTTTTATCTTTTAATGTACAAGAAAGTTGAACAAATGAATTTAACTCTTTGGTATTTATATTCTTAGACTTTACTTATCTTTTACTATTCATTCTTCTTTTAACCCGGGTTACAGTAAAGCTATCTGTCCTACAGCACCGAGCTGACCGTCCCACAGGACGGCGCTTACCGTCCTACAGCTCCGAGCTGACCGTCCCACAGGACGGCGCTTACCGTCCTACAGCTCCGAGCTCACCGTCCTACAGCACCGAGCTCACCATCCTACAGCTCCGAGCTCACCGTCCTACAGCACGGCGCTTACCGTCCTACAGCTCCGAGCTCACCGTCCTACAGCACCGAGCTCACCATCCTACAGCTCCGAGCTCACCGTCCTACAGCACGGCGCTTACCGTCCTACAGCTCCGAGCTCACCGTCCTACAGCACGGAGCTATGCAGCCGACAGCAATTGCTTGTTGATGTACACAGACGGACAGGAGACATGCTGTTTTGTTGAAGTGCGAGAGTAACTTTTATTGATATTATTGTCATTTTATTTGTGTTGCCATAGGCAAACTCACCGTTTGTAGATTACACTTGGATTATTTATCACAAAAGAAGATATACGTATGGTGGCTGGGAAGTGCAAAGCACATTTACAACATAGACAACAAATAACATTTTAGAAAACACTTCTACATAAAAAAAGGCAAATAAAAAAATTGACAACAAAATAACAAGTCCGCAACAAATTAACAAGTGGCTCTTGACGGAAAGGGATTGTCTGAAATACCGGAAGTGACTCAACAATGTTTCTGGCCCAAACAAAGCGCTAGCGGAAGAGGAGCGAAAGCACACGGATAACACCAGCTATGGTTCCTTCTTGCTGTGCGGTCGGTTGTAATGTTAGATTGC
This sequence comes from Oreochromis niloticus, assembly GCF_001858045.2. Taxonomy (NCBI): domain Eukaryota; kingdom Metazoa; phylum Chordata; class Actinopteri; order Cichliformes; family Cichlidae; genus Oreochromis; species Oreochromis niloticus. The sequence goes on along the minus strand of NW_020327783.1, from coordinate 30,172 downwards.
ACGACCGACAAGGGAATAAGCTTGAAATGGTTTATCTTTTCATTCTTTCCCCACCTGGAAGCAACATGAGGCAGCTCATGTATCAGATGTTACCAAAAGAAGACGTCTAGTCTGGATAGCAGCTGTGAGACGAGCTGATATCCAGCTCTCTTCCATCTCCAATATCTGTTGGTGCTCCAGACATTTTCATTCCGGTAAGCTCTAAATATGTTCATGTTAGCAGAGCTGCTCTGTGCAGCGTTATGGCATAATAATTTAAGGGAGAATAAAAAGTCGACACACATATCTTATTCCTGACGGAGGACTCTACCACTACACTTGTCCAGTCCATTCACAAAGTCGTTGCATGGTGAGACATGGATAGAAGGTGGGCGGAGCCTTTTACCGTCATTTTATTGTGACGCAAAACACCTGTGGACACACAATCCAACAGTTCATATCACTCTTTATAGCCTATTAGTTTTATTTTCGATGCACTCTGAGGTCATAGCAAATTAGAACAAACATCCTAATGAGTGATTTTGCAGAACTACGTTCTATTTATACAGTTGCTAATTATTTGGCATTATTGCAGGCAAACCAGCCTATGAAATGGATGAAACACATCGTGACTGGGTTCCAGCGCTACACAAGGGGCACTCCGAAATCCCTGCTTCAAACATACCGCCATGCCAATCAGATTACTTCTTCCATGTGAGGGTGAAGATGTGACCCTTCTGGATAAGATGGTGAAGGTTTGCTGCGTTTTGGTGAACAGTGTGGTAGTAAAACCAGGGAAAAATGAAACTTGTGCCTGTTAAATATTCTTAAGTCTTGCGCTGTATAAATAGCGGTAATTTTTCAAAGATACAGTAAATTAAGTAGTGTTAGTAGTTGGTAATATCATGTAAACGCTGTCATGATTTTGTGTAAACATTTTGTCATTTGTAAACTATAAATGACATTGATTCTACATTGTAACTGATGTGATGTTCTATAAAGTGGTTTTAATAAAAACAAAAGGCAAAAATTCGTTTGTTTCTTTATTCAACGTTTGAACAGTGGTACTCAGTCACTACATATTCAGTAAATGCAAATTATTTACATGGCAGTGCACTTCAGGCATAAATCTAGACCCCTAAAATAAAACATTATGGGTCATTCCCACAACCCACAGCTTTACTGTGTTCCAGCAAAGTATCCAATAGCAGTGACAACACCTCCACAATAGCAGGTGGGATTTTCTTTTTTGAGGACGGCTCCTTTTACCTGTCACTGCGGATGTTCTGTTTATGTTTTGATCGAGAGACATTTTTTGGGCAGCTGTAGAGGAGAAGTCTATCTTATGGCCATCCTCTGGCTGTATCTTGGTCATATTACCAGGTAAAACCCAGTATGTAGGTTCATCTGTAACAGTCCTGGTGCCACGGATCCGCACTGTGGCTTCTACTTCCAACAGAAGAGCAGCGACATGGGTGCAGATCTCCACGACTCCGCCTTACAGGTCTTCAACCTGTGACGCTCACAACGGCCCATGGCTGCAATGCTGGTTCATTCAGTGTTTGAGAGTGCAGTACCTGAAACACACACAGACAAAGTTAATTTAAAGACAAGGACTTTAATGAGCCAAGGCCGACATAAATGTGTTTTATCTACTTTTAATCCATTATCATAAACGTAACAGTGTTTAGAAAGTTAGCACATACATGTAATTTTTCTTTGTTTTTTTATGTATCCATCTATAGAACGCTGCATGTTATATTCCAAATCTCCCTGTTCTCTTTCAGAAACCTGCCTGCAGAGAATGAACCTAAAGTATGTAATGCAAGGATGTAATCACTTTCAAGATGGAGAAAGCATAAAGTTCGACTTTAAGAGACAATTATGGACACGTAATATGATAAGGAGATTCTGCAGGTCATTAATCAATGTATAAAAATAAAATAAAATGTATTTTAGTGACACAGGACACAAACATGGAAGCAAGATACATAATTAGGATTATTTATAATAAACATTAATAAATTATTGCAATTTCTTTAACCATACAGAATAACTAAATCCTTCATGACAATATCACATCAATGCACTGAACTCACTATGTTATCCATCTAACAGAGCCTCCACATGTTCTCACTGTAATTTCCCCCTCATGAATGAATTTATGCTTGCACTAATTGGAATGTTCGGGCGGAAAATCAAACGCATTTTACTCGCAGTAGCTACTTGAGCTGAAGCTGACTTACCTTTCTTTGAATGACGACGTACTCACAAATCTTGTACCCAATCGTTGGTGAATTGGATGTGTCCCTCCAGAAATTGACGGGGGCAGGTCAACGGTGATCCTTCGAACTTGGCCATCCCTCTGTAACGTGAGAGTGATCCCGGGCAGCTGAATGGTCAGAGTCAGAGGTGGAAGCCTGGTCGTGACCGAATACAGAATTTGCCCGCAGGTGCAGAAAACTCTGCGGCTCAGCCAGTAGAGGAAATTCTTCATGTCAATGAGAGCGCGCACCGCGCTGTCACTGAATCCATTCAGCCACGCGTTTGGGTAAGACATCGTGGTTTCACACCAGTGAGGCTGTGCTGCCAGCAATTTGTCCGAGGGTGTAATACTTGCAGGAGCTGAGTGGATTTGTTTTCAAGCCGGCTCTGAGACTGCTTCCTCACAGCACTTCTGTCTAGTAAATAATGAAGGATGTTAATATGCTCTTTAGTTGAAGTACAGTACTGGGTTGCTGTGAGCTTTAAGACTTTCTCCTCGCAGGTCTTCTATCTCGTGGAGTTTGTCCGAGGGTGTAATACTTGCAGGAGCTGAGTGGATTTGTTTTCAAGCCGGCTCCGAGACTTCTTCCTCACAGCACTTCTGTCTAGTAAATAATGAAGGATGTTAATATGCTCTTTAGTTGAAGTACAGTACTGGGTTGCTGTGAGCTTTAAGACTTTCTCCTCGCAGGTCTTCTATCTCGTGGAACTTGTCCGCGGGTGTAATGCTTGTAGCAGCCGAGTAGGTCTGAGACTTCCTCCTTGCACCTCTTCTATCTAGTGAAGTATGAAGTATGTTAATATTGGGTTTTTGTCGAGCAGCGTCCAGGCTGGCCTGTTTCCACCTCGTTCTATAGCTCCACACTGGTATTCCTGTGCGTTATGTGTTGTTTTGTGCTTTGAGCCTCACTCTTTACGGGTATGTTAATACTGTCTTTTCATGAAGTGGAGTCAACCGCTGCTCAGCGGTCCTGTAAGACGGAGTTGAGAGGCTGTTACGGCTGTGTCTTCGTTGTATCTTCGTCGAGCACGGTCGCTTTTTGCTGTATTTCCTCCGACTTGCTGAAATGCAAGTCAAATACACGAGTATTTGTCCATTTGCTCCACACGCAGCAACAACAAGTCAAGCAGTGAAACTTGCTGTGGGCAGGCGAGGACTCGAACTCGCGGCGTTCACCTCGACACACTACTTGCCAGCGCACTATCGCAGTGAGCTAAAGTGGCAGAAGTGAGTGGAGCGCGCTGTGTGGGTTTAAGAACCTGTGAGCGGGCCGTGATTTGGCATATACTTTGATTCCTGTATACACACAGATGCGCACGGATACTTTTAAAACATTCTTTCTCAACATACACGTTAAAAATACATTCACATTTCTTTACTGTCTTCGTGCGCTGACACATAGCCACAAAGTATCAGCGCAAGCACTGGCTTTAACACTCGCTCCGCTGACACCTTCTAGCCTTGTGTCCCTTTAGTCCGCATCTGGACTACACAGTTGTGCACTAAAGGGAATACACATCTTCGTGTTCCTGGCTCCTCGCTCGTTTGTATTTTCACACGCGGGTTTTGAACCCGGTCGTACACGCTGTCATCTGCCGTGGTGGCGCCCACTCTCTCAGTGCTCTCGTAGCTCCATAGTTTTCCAATGAATTCGGCAAAAGTCATTGCAAATTCACTTTGTGTGACATGATCCTGGCACTTCTTGCGAACCAGTGCTACAAATTGTCCCTCGCTCAATGTCTCACCAGCATTTCTCAGGGCAGCGGTGGCGCCCTAGGTGGCAAAAACACTTTACTTTCTCTAGGCAGTCTCAGCTACTCTGGGCCCATAACCTGTTAGCAGAGGTGAAACTACGCAGGAATTCTGGCGTGAATATCGAGACTGCACCGAGGACAACTGTGGAGGAAATAAACACACAATAGCCTGAATCCATTTTCTCACTTGAACTCATTCGCAAGAGAGAGAAGCTTTATTGACGATCACCAGCATATACATGCGCATCACATGTCAATCACAATGCATCTTATCCGCTATTTCCACCTCGCGTTATATACTCTCTGCAATAACGCACACGTTTTCTGCGTGTGTGCTATAATAAATAAAGATGTCCTTCTTACAGTTGAGAGCATATTTTGATCTGTGTCATCACTTTATGAAAACTCTGAAACTTAACAGACAAATTCTCGTGGGTAACTTTTCTTTTAAACCGAGCACACGGATAATGCTTGGACGTCCAACTCCATGCGTCTTTGCGTTCAGCCGTCACACAGGGGGCAGGTCAACGGTGATCCTTCGAACTTGGCCATCTCTCTGTAACGTGAGCGTGATCCCACGCAGCTGAATGGTCAGAGTCAGAGGTGGAAGCCTGGTCGTGACCGAATACAGAATTTGCCCGCAGGTGCAGAAAACTCTGCGGCTCAGCCAGTAGAGGAAATTCTTCATGTCAATGAGAGCGCGCACCGCGCTGTCACTGAATCCATTCAGCCACGCGTTTGGGTAAGACATCGTGGTTTCACACCAGTGAGGCTGTGCTGCCAGCAATTTGTCCGAGGGTGTAATACTTGCAGGAGCTGAGTGGATTTGTTTTCAAGCCGGCTCCGAGACTGCTTCCTCACAGCACTTCTGTCTAGTAAATAATGAAGGATGTTAATATGCTCTTTAGTTGAAGTACAGTACTGGGATGCTGTGAGCTTTAAGACTTTCTCCTCGCAGGTCTTCTATCTCGTGGAGTTTGTCCGCGGGTGTAATGCTTGTAGCAGCCGAGTAGGTCTGAGACTTCCTCCTTGCACCTCTTCTATCTAGTGAAGTATGAAGTATGTTAATATTGGGTTTTTGTTCAGCAGCGTCCAGGCTGGCCTGTCTCCACCTCGTTCTATAGCTCCACACTGGTATTCCTGTGCGTTATGTGTTGTTTTGTGCTTTGAGCCTCACTCTTTACGGGTATGTTAATACTGTCTGTTCATGAAGTGGAGTCAACCGCTGCTCAGCGGTCCTGTAAGACGGAGTTGAGAGGCTGTTACGGCTGTGTCTTCGTTGTATCTTCGTCGAGCACGGTCGCTTTTTGCTGTATTTCCTCCGACTTGCTGAAATGCAAGTCAAATACACGAGTATTTGTCCATTTGCTCCACACGCAGCAACAACAAGTCAAGCAGTGAAAACTTGCTGTGGGCAGGCGAGGACTCGAACTCGCGGCGTTCACCTCGACACACTACTTGCCAGCGCACTATCGCAGTGAGCTAAAGTGGCAGAAGTGAGTGGAGCGCGCTGTGTGGGTTTAAGAACCTGTGAGCGGGCCGTGATTTGGCATATACTTTGATTCCTGTATACACACAGATGCGCACGGATACTTTTAAAACATTCTTTCTCAACATACACGTTAAAAATACATTCACATTTCTTTACTGTCTTCGTGCGCTGACACATAGCCACAAAGTATCAGCGCAAGCACTGGCTTTAACACTCGCTCCGCTGACACCTTCTAGCCTTGTGTCCCTTTAGTCCGCATCTGGACTACACAGTTGTGCACTAAAGGGAATACACATCTTCGTGTTCCTGGCTCCTCGCTCGTTTGTATTTTCACACGCGGGTTTTGAACCCGGTCGTACACGCTGTCATCTGCCGTGGTGGCGCCCACTCTCTCAGTGCTCTCGTAGCTTCTATAGTTTTCCAATGAATTCGGCAAAAGTCATTGCAAATTCACTTTGTGTGACATGATCCTGGCACTTCTTGCGAACCAGTGCTACAAATTGTCCCTCGCTCAATGTCTCACCAGCATTTCTCAGGGCAGCGGTGGCGCCCTAGGTGGCAAAAACACTTTACTTTCTCTAGGCAGTCTCAGCTACTCTGGGCCCATAACCTGTTAGCAGAGGTGAAACTACGCAGGAATTCTGGCGTGAATATCGAGACTGCACCGAGGACAACTGTGGAGGAAATAAACACACAATAGCCTGAATCCATTTTCTCACTTGAACTCATTCGCAAGAGAGAGAAGCTTTATTGACGATCACCAGCATATACATGCGCATCACATGTCAATCACAATGCATCTTATCCGCTATTTCCACCTCGCGTTATATACTCTCTGCAATAACGCACACGTTTTCTGCGTGTGTGCTATAATAAATAAAGATGTCCTTCTTACAGTTGAGAGCATATTTTGATCTGTGTCATCACTTTATGAAAACTCTGAAACTTAACAGACAAATTCTCGTGGGTAACTTTTCTTTTAAACCGAGCACACGGATAATGCTTGGACGTCCAACTCCATGCGTCTTTGCGTTCAGCCGTCACACAGGGGGCAGGTCAACGGTGATCCTTCGAACTTGGCCATCTCTCTGTAACGTGAGCGTGATCCCACGCAGCTGAATGGTCAGAGTCAGAGGTGGAAGCCTGGTCGTGACCGAATACAGAATTTGCCCGCAGGTGCAGAAAACTCTGCGGCTCAGCCAGTAGAGGAAATTCTTCATGTCAATGAGAGCGCGCACCGCGCTGTCACTGAATCCATTCAGCCACGCGTTTGGGTAAGACATCGTGGTTTCACACCAGTGAGGCTGTGCTGCCAGCAATTTGTCCGAGGGTGTAATACTTGCAGGAGCTGAGTGGATTTGTTTTCAAGCCGGCTCCGAGACTGCTTCCTCACAGCACTTCTGTCTAGTAAATAATGAAGGATGTTAATATGCTCTTTAGTTGAAGTACAGTACTGGGTTGCTGTGAGCTTTAAGACTTTCTCCTCGCAGGTCTTCTATCTCGTGGAGTTTGTCCGCGGGTGTAATGCTTGTAGCAGCCGAGTAGGTCTGAGACTTCCTCCTTGCACCTCTTCTATCTAGTGAAGTATGAAGTATGTTAATATTGGGTTTTTGTTCAGCAGCGTCCAGGCTGGCCTGTCTCCACCTCGTTCTATAGCTCCACACTGGTATTCCTGTGCGTTATGTGTTGTTTTGTGCTTTGAGCCTCACTCTTTACGGGTATGTTAATACTGTCTTTTCATGAAGTGGAGTCAACCGCTGCTCAGCGGTCCTGTAAGACGGAGTTGAGAGGCTGTTACGGCTGTGTCTTCGTTGCATCTTCGTCGAGCACGGTCGCTTTTTGCTGTATTTCCTCCGACTTGCTGAAATGCAAGTCAAATACACGAGTATTTGTCCATTTGCTCCACACGCAGCAACAACAAGTCAAGCAGTGAAAACTTGCTGTGGGCAGGCGAGGACTCGAACTCGCGGCGTTCACCTCGACACACTACTTGCCAGCGCACTATCGCAGTGAGCTAAAGTGGCAGAAGTGAGTGGAGCGCGCTGTGTGGGTTTAAGAACCTGTGAGCGGGCCGTGATTTGGCATATACTTTGATTCCTGTATACACACAGATGCGCACGGATACTTTTAAAACATTCTTTCTCAACATACACGTTAAAAATACATTCACATTTCTTTACTGTCTTCGTGCGCTGACACATAGCCACAAAGTATCAGCGCAAGCACTGGCTTTAACACTCGCTCCGCTGACACCTTCTAGCCTTGTGTCCCTTTAGTCCGCATCTGGACTACACAGTTGTGCACTAAAGGGAATACACATCTTCGTGTTCCTGGCTCCTCGCTCGTTTGTATTTTCACACGCGGGTTTTGAACCCGGTCGTACACGCTGTCATCTGCCGTGGTGGCGCCCACTCTCTCAGTGCTCTCGTAGCTTCAATCAATCAATCAATCAATCAAAGCTTTATTCGTCACATGCAGGTTGCCCTGCAGTGAAATGGGACCCCCCCGACCTTACACATAAAACACAGACATTACATGGGGATACAGGTCGGAGATTGGTAGCATTAGAGAAAAACATTGAAATGTACATTACAATGGGAAAGTACAAGAGGAAAAAAAGAGACCCCTACTCATGCTGTGCTTCCATGGTAGGACAGCATGAGAACAGGAAACAAAAAAACTCCTCTGCACAAAAAGCACATGAATGTCCACAGCACAACATTATGAAGGACATGACAAGCCACGGGGATGGGTGGGGGGTGAGGAGTTATCCGAAGCGAACACAGCAGCCGCCCTGCACAGCGCTATCATTCCAGCGCGGCACATAGGCCCGCCGTGTTCCCCGCAGGAAACAAGCATCGAAGGCGTTTGGAAGGGGAGAGGGATCAGTGTTTGCTTATCAGTGTAAGTGTATGTGTGTGCGTGTCCATAGTTCAGCGGAGACAGTGTCCTTCGCCCTGCCAGGCTAAGTAAACAGTCTACCAGCCAACCCAGGTGGCCTTATGGGATGGGAAGGAACAGTCACAACATAGTCGTTATCAGGGATTGTTTTTGATCGGCTCCAGCCTTGAGCCCGCAGCTGGCGCCGAAGGGGGTAGCCGTATAATGATGGTGATTTTTCCTTTGCAAACAACTCATAAGAATTTCAGGCTGTTTTTAGCACTCCGACACTGGTGTCTCAATCTCCTTTTTTATAGCCTCGAGTTTCTCCAAGATGTTATTAGCCATCGATCCCGAGATCTTGTCACTCTGTTGCTCACAAAGCAGATCCTGAGACCTCACGACCGCAGCCAACTGATTCGAGATGTAGTCCAGCTTCCTCCCTGAGTTGTTGTTTCGGGTGGATTCGTTCCTGATGTAATCCAACATACGCTCAGAGGTGTTAGTTTGAGCATTCACTGCAGTCGTAAGCGCCTCCAAGCTCTTAACCATGCTGCTGCTTTCAGTGAGCCCTTTCTGAGAACTCGCACCTCGTCCAATCGTTTCAATCCCAGCGGGCAGCCTTGTGGGGATTTGGACAGCCGGCTCCGCTCTCTCAATTTTCCGATAAGCCAGGGCCAAGCCAGCTCCGATCAGCAAGAACCCTGTTACCATGGTTCCGAATAGGTAGATATCTTCAGCGTCCTCGATCGACAGTCCCGCCAGGCACACGACCCTCCAGTTCTGCCACCCGTCCATCGTGTATCCGGCAGGGAAAGTCCCTCCAGGGCACTCGGGCTCTCCCGAGCCCAGGCTTCTCGTTGAGAAGATGGTGTCAATAGCGTTCAGAGACCAGTTGATCAAATCCATAATTCTCTTTTAGGTTTTAGACACAGACTGTGAGAGAGTGTTCCAGGGAAAGCAATAAAACACAGACAAGACAAGGACACAAGAAGCTAAGCAGGGAAGATAAGGGCAGGAGAGGAGAAAAGTGCGACCGCCTTCGCTGAGAGCCAAACAGCATATAGTTTTCCAATGAATTCGGCAAAAGTCATTGCAAATTCACTTTGTGTGACATGATCCTGGCACTTCTTGCGAACCAGTGCTACAAATTGTCCCTCGCTCAATGTCTCACCAGCATTCTCAGGGCAGCGGTGGCGCCCTAGGTGGCAAAAACACTTTACTTTCTCTAGGCAGTCTCAGCTACTCTGGGCCCATAACCTGTTAGCAGAGGTGAAACTACGCAGGAATTCTGGCGTGAATATCGAGACTGCACCGAGGACAACTGTGGAGGAAATAAACACACAATAGCCTGAATCCATTTTCTCACTTGAACTCATTCGCAAGAGAGAGAAGCTTTATTGACGATCACCAGCATATACATGCGCATCACATGTCAATCACAATGCATCTTATCCGCTATTTCCACCTCGCGTTATATACTCTCTGCAATAACGCACACGTTTTCTGCGTGTGTGCTATAATAAATAAAGATGTCCTTCTTACAGTTGAGAGCATATTTTGATCTGTGTCATCACTTTATGAAAACTCTGAAACTTAACAGACAAATTCTCGTGGGTAACTTTTCTTTTAAACCGAGCACACGGATAATGCTTGGACGTCCAACTCCATGCGTCTTTGCGTTCAGCCGTCACACAGGGGCAGGTCAACGGTGATCCTTCGAACTTGGCCATCTCTCTGTAACGTGAGCGTGATCCCACGCAGCTGAATGGTCAGAGTCAGAGGTGGAAGCCTGGTCGTGACCGAATACAGAATTGCCCGCAGGTGCAGAAAACTCTGCGGCTCAGCCAGTAGAGGAAATTCTTCATGTCAATGAGAGCGCGCACCGCGCTGTCACTGAATCCATTCAGCCACGCGTTTGGGTAAGACATCGTGGTTTCACACCAGTGAGGCTGTGCTGCCAGCAATTTGTCCGAGGGTGTAATACTTGCAGGAGCTGAGTGGATTGTTTTCAAGCCGGCTCCGAGACTGCTTCCTCACAGCACTTCTGTCTAGTAAATAATGAAGGATGTTAATATGCTCTTTAGTTGAAGTACAGTACTGGGATGCTGTGAGCTTTAAGACTTTCTCCTCGCAGGTCTTCTATCTCGTGGAGTTTGTCCGCGGGTGTAATGCTTGTAGCAGCCGAGTAGGTCTGAGACTTCCTCCTTGCACCTCTTCTATCTAGTGAAGTATGAAGTATGTTAATATTGGGTTTTTGTTCAGCAGCGTCCAGGCTGGCCTGTCTCCACCTCGTTCTATAGCTCCACACTGGTATTCCTGTGCGTTATGTGTTGTTTTGTGCTTTGAGCCTCACTCTTTACGGGTATGTTAATACTGTCTTTCATGAAGTGGAGTCAACCGCTGCTCAGCGGTCCTGTAAGACGGAGTTGAGAGGCTGTTACGGCTGTGTCTTCGTTGCATCTTCGTCGAGCACGGTCGCTTTTGCTGTATTTCCTCCGACTTGCTGAAATGCAAGTCAAATACACGAGTATTTGTCCATTTGCTCCACACGCAGCAACAACAAGTCAAGCAGTGAAAACTTGCTGTGGGCAGGCGAGGACTCGAACTCGCGGCGTTCACCTCGACACACTACTTGCCAGCGCACTATCGCAGTGAGCTAAAGTGGCAGAAGTGAGTGGAGCGCGCTGTGTGGGTTTAAGAACCTGTGAGCGGGCCGTGATTTGGCATATACTTTGATTCCTGTATACACACAGATGCGCACGGATACTTTTAAAACATTCTTTCTCAACATACACGTTAAAAATACATTCACATTTCTTTACTGTCTTCGTGCGCTGACACATAGCCACAAAGTATCAGCGCAAGCACTGGCTTTAACACTCGCTCCGCTGACACCTTCTAGCCTTGTGTCCCTTTAGTCCGCATCTGGACTACACAGTTGTGCACTAAAGGGAATACACATCTTCGTGTTCCTGGCTCCTCGCTCGTTGTATTTTCACACGCGGGTTTTGAACCCGGTCGTACACGCTGTCATCTGCCGTGGTGGCGCCCACTCTCTCAGTGCTCTCGTAGCTTCTATAGTTTTCCAATGAATTCGGCAAAAGTCATTGCAAATTCACTTTGTGTGACATGATCCTGGCACTTCTTGCGAACCAGTGCTACAAATTGTCCCTCGCTCAATGTCTCACCAGCATTTCTCAGGGCAGCGGTGGCGCCCTAGGTGGCAAAAACACTACTTTCTCTAGGCAGTCTCAGCTACTCTGGGCCCATAACCTGTTAGCAGAGGTGAAACTACGCAGGAATTCTGGCGTGAATATCGAGACTGCACCGAGGACAACTGTGGAGGAAATAAACACACAATAGCCTGAATCCATTTTCTCACTTGAACTCATTCGCAAGAGAGAGAAGCTTTATTGACGATCACCAGCATATACATGCGCATCACATGTCAATCACAATGCATCTTATCCGCTATTTCCACCTCGCGTTATATACTCTCTGCAATAACGCACACGTTTTCTGCGTGTGTGCTATAATAAATAAAGATGTCCTTCTTACAGTTGAGAGCATATTTTGATCTGTGTCATCACTTTATGAAAACTCTGAAACTTAACAGACAAATTCTCGTGGGTAACTTTTCTTTTAAACCGAGCACACGGATAATGCTTGGACGTCCAACTCCATGCGTCTTTGCGTTCAGCCGTCACACAGGGGGCAGGTCAACGGTGATCCTTCGAACTTGGCCATCTCTCTGTAACGTGAGCGTGATCCCACGCAGCTGAATGGTCAGAGTCAGAGGTGGAAGCCTGGTCGTGACCGAATACAGAATTTGCCCGCAGGTGCAGAAAACTCTGCGGCTCAGCCAGTAGAGGAAATTCTTCATGTCAATGAGAGCGCGCACCGCGCTGTCACTGAATCCATTCAGCCACGCGTTTGGGTAAGACATCGTGGTTTCACACCAGTGAGGCTGTGCTGCCAGCAATTTGTCCGAGGGTGTAATACTTGCAGGAGCTGAGTGGATTTGTTTTCAAGCCGGCTCCGAGACTGCTTCCTCACAGCACTTCTGTCTAGTAAATAATGAAGGATGTTAATATGCTCTTAGTTGAAGTACAGTACTGGGTTGCTGTGAGCTTTAAGACTTTCTCCTCGCAGGTCTTCTATCTCGTGGAGTTTGTCCGCGGGTGTAATGCTTGTAGCAGCCGAGTAGGTCTGAGACTTCCTCCTTGCACCTCTTCTATCTAGTGAAGTATGAAGTATGTTAATATTGGTTTTTGTTCAGCAGCGTCCAGGCTGGCCTGTCTCCACCTCGTTCTATAGCTCCACACTGGTATTCCTGTGCGTTATGTGTTGTTTTGTGCTTTGAGCCTCACTCTTTACGGGTATGTTAATACTGTCTTTCATGAAGTGGAGTCAACCGCTGCTCAGCGGTCCTGTAAGACGGAGTTGAGAGGCTGTTACGGCTGTGTCTTCGTTGCATCTTCGTCGAGCACGGTCGCTTTTTGCTGTATTTCCTCCGACTTGCTGAAATGCAAGTCAAATACACGAGTATTTGTCCATTTGCTCCACACGCAGCAACAACAAGTCAAGCAGTGAAACTTGCTGTGGGCAGGCGAGGACTCGAACTCGCGGCGTTCACCTCGACACACTACTTGCCAGCGCACTATCGCAGTGAGCTAAAGTGGCAGAAGTGAGTGGAGCGCGCTGTGTGGGTTAAGAACCTGTGAGCGGGCCGTGATTTGGCATATACTTTGATTCCTGTATACACACAGATGCGCACGGATACTTTTAAAACATTCTTTCTCAACATACACGTTAAAAATACATTCACATTTCTTTACTGTCTTCGTGCGCTGACACATAGCCACAAAGTATCAGCGCAAGCACTGGCTTTAACACTCGCTCCGCTGACACCTTCTAGCCTTGTGTCCCTTTAGTCCGCATCTGGACTACACAGTTGTGCACTAAAGGGAATACACATCTTCGTGTTCCTGGCTCCTCGCTCGTTTGTATTTTCACACGCGGGTTTTGAACCCGGTCGTACACGCTGTCATCTGCCGTGGTGGCGCCCACTCTCTCAGTGCTCTCGTAGCTTCTATAGTTTCCAATGAATTCGGCAAAAGTCATTGCAAATTCACTTTGTGTGACATGATCCTGGCACTTCTTGCGAACCAGTGCTACAAATTGTCCCTCGCTCAATGTCTCACCAGCATTTCTCAGGGCAGCGGTGGCGCCCTAGGTGGCAAAAACACTTTACTTTCTCTAGGCAGTCTCAGCTACTCTGGGCCCATAACCTGTTAGCAGAGGTGAAACTACGCAGGAATTCTGGCGTGAATATCGAGACTGCACCGAGGACAACTGTGGAGGAAATAAACACACAATAGCCTGAATCCATTTTCTCACTTGAACTCATTCGCAAGAGAGAGAAGCTTTATTGACGATCACCAGCATATACATGCGCATCACATGTCAATCACAATGCATCTTATCCGCTATTTCCACCTCGCGTTATATACTCTCTGCAATAACGCACACGTTTTCTGCGTGTGTGCTATAATAAATAAAGATGTCCTTCTTACAGTTGAGAGCATATTTTGATCTGTGTCATCACTTTATGAAAACTCTGAAACTTAACAGACAAATTCTCGTGGGTAACTTTTCTTTTAAACCGAGCACACGGATAATGCTTGGACGTCCAACTCCATGCGTCTTTGCGTTCAGCCGTCACACAGGGGCAGGTCAACGGTGATCCTTCGAACTTGGCCATCTCTCTGTAACGTGAGCGTGATCCCACGCAGCTGAATGGTCAGAGTCAGAGGTGGAAGCCTGGTCGTGACCGAATACAGAATTTGCCCGCAGGTGCAGAAAACTCTGCGGCTCAGCCAGTAGAGGAAATTCTTCATGTCAATGAGAGCGCGCACCGCGCTGTCACTGAATCCATTCAGCCACGCGTTTGGGTAAGACATCGTGGTTTCACACCAGTGAGGCTGTGCTGCCAGCAATTTGTCCGAGGGTGTAATACTTGCAGGAGCTGAGTGGATTTGTTTTCAAGCCGGCTCCGAGACTGCTTCCTCACAGCACTTCTGTCTAGTAAATAATGAAGGATGTTAATATGCTCTTTAGTTGAAGTACAGTACTGGGATGCTGTGAGCTTTAAGACTTTCTCCTCGCAGGTCTTCTATCTCGTGGAGTTTGTCCGCGGGTGTAATGCTTGTAGCAGCCGAGTAGGTCTGAGACTTCCTCCTTGCACCTCTTCTATCTAGTGAAGTATGAAGTATGTTAATATTGGGTTTTTGTTCAGCAGCGTCCAGGCTGGCCTGTCTCCACCTCGTTCTATAGCTCCACACTGGTATTCCTGTGCGTTATGTGTTGTTTTGTGCTTTGAGCCTCACTCTTTACGGGTATGTTAATACTGTCTTTCATGAAGTGGAGTCAACCGCTGCTCAGCGGTCCTGTAAGACGGAGTTGAGAGGCTGTTACGGCTGTGTCTTCGTTGCATCTTCGTCGAGCACGGTCGCTTTTTGCTGTATTTCCTCCGACTTGCTGAAATGCAAGTCAAATACACGAGTATTTGTCCATTTGCTCCACACGCAGCAACAACAAGTCAAGCAGTGAAAACTTGCTGTGGGCAGGCGAGGACTCGAACTCGCGCGTTCACCTCGACACACTACTTGCCAGCGCACTATCGCAGTGAGCTAAAGTGGCAGAAGTGAGTGGAGCGCGCTGTGTGGGTTTAAGAACCTGTGAGCGGGCCGTGATTTGGCATATACTTTGATTCCTGTATACACACAGATGCGCACGGATACTTTTAAAACATTCTTTCTCAACATACACGTTAAAAATACATTCACATTTCTTTACTGTCTTCGTGCGCTGACACATAGCCACAAAGTATCAGCGCAAGCACTGGCTTTAACACTCGCTCCGCTGACACCTTCTAGCCTTGTGTCCCTTTAGTCCGCATCTGGACTACACAGTTGTGCACTAAAGGGAATACACATCTTCGTGTTCCTGGCTCCTCGCTCGTTTGTATTTCACACGCGGGTTTTGAACCCGGTCGTACACGCTGTCATCTGCCGTGGTGGCGCCCACTCTCTCAGTGCTCTCGTAGCTTCTATAGTTTTCCAATGAATTCGGCAAAAGTCATTGCAAATTCACTTTGTGTGACATGATCCTGGCACTTCTTGCGAACCAGTGCTACAAATTGTCCCTCGCTCAATGTCTCACCAGCATTTCTCAGGGCAGCGGTGGCGCCCTAGGTGGCAAAAACACTACTTTCTCTAGGCAGTCTCAGCTACTCTGGGCCCATAACCTGTTAGCAGAGGTGAAACTACGCAGGAATTCTGGCGTGAATATCGAGACTGCACCGAGGACAACTG
Source organism: Oreochromis niloticus (assembly GCF_001858045.2). Taxonomy (NCBI): domain Eukaryota; kingdom Metazoa; phylum Chordata; class Actinopteri; order Cichliformes; family Cichlidae; genus Oreochromis; species Oreochromis niloticus. Next base: position 14,422 of record NW_020327783.1, on the reverse strand, counting down.
TGGAGGAAATAAACACACAATAGCCTGAATCCATTTTCTCACTTGAACTCATTCGCAAGAGAGAGAAGCTTTATTGACGATCACCAGCATATACATGCGCATCACATGTCAATCACAATGCATCTTATCCGCTATTTCCACCTCGCGTTATATACTCTCTGCAATAACGCACACCTTTCTGCGTGTGTGCTATAATAAATAAAGATGTCCTTCTTACAGTTGAGAGCATATTTTGATCTGTGTCATCACTTTATGAAAACTCTGAAACTTAACAGACAAATTCTCGTGGGTAACTTTTCTTTTAAACCGAGCACACGGATAATGCTTGGACGTCCAACTCCATGCGTCTTTGCGTTCAGCCGTCACACAGGGGGCAGGTCAACGGTGATCCTTCGAACTTGGCCATCTCTCTGTAACGTGAGCGTGATCCCACGCAGCTGAATGGTCAGAGTCAGAGGTGGAAGCCTGGTCGTGACCGAATACAGAATTTGCCCGCAGGTGCAGAAAACTCTGCGGCTCAGCCAGTAGAGGAATTCTTCATGTCAATGAGAGCGCGCACCGCGCTGTCACTGAATCCATTCAGCCACGCGTTTGGGTAAGACATCGTGGTTTCACACCAGTGAGGCTGTGCTGCCAGCAATTTGTCCGAGGGTGTAATACTTGCAGGAGCTGAGTGGATTTGTTTTCAAGCCGGCTCCGAGACTGCTTCCTCACAGCACTTCTGTCTAGTAAATAATGAAGGATGTTAATATGCTCTTAGTTGAAGTACAGTACTGGGTTGCTGTGAGCTTTAAGACTTTCTCCTCGCAGGTCTTCTATCTCGTGGAGTTTGTCCGCGGGTGTAATGCTTGTAGCAGCCGAGTAGGTCTGAGACTTCCTCCTTGCACCTCTTCTATCTAGTGAAGTATGAAGTATGTTAATATTGGGTTTTTGTTCAGCAGCGTCCAGGCTGGCCTGTCTCCACCTCGTTCTATAGCTCCACACTGGTATTCCTGTGCGTTATGTGTTGTTTTGTGCTTTGAGCCTCACTCTTTACGGGTATGTTAATACTGTCTTTCATGAAGTGGAGTCAACCGCTGCTCAGCGGTCCTGTAAGACGGAGTTGAGAGGCTGTTACGGCTGTGTCTTCGTTGCATCTTCGTCGAGCACGGTCGCTTTTTGCTGTATTTCCTCCGACTTGCTGAAATGCAAGTCAAATACACGAGTATTTGTCCATTTGCTCCACACGCAGCAACAACAAGTCAAGCAGTGAAAACTTGCTGTGGGCAGGCGAGGACTCGAACTCGCGGCGTTCACCTCGACACACTACTTGCCAGCGCACTATCGCAGTGAGCTAAAGTGGCAGAAGTGAGTGGAGCGCGCTGTGTGGGTTTAAGAACCTGTGAGCGGGCCGTGATTTGGCATATACTTTGATTCCTGTATACACACAGATGCGCACGGATACTTTTAAAACATTCTTTCTCAACATACACGTTAAAAATACATTCACATTTCTTTACTGTCTTCGTGCGCTGACACATAGCCACAAAGTATCAGCGCAAGCACTGGCTTTAACACTCGCTCCGCTGACACCTTCTAGCCTTGTGTCCCTTTAGTCCGCATCTGGACTACACAGTTGTGCACTAAAGGGAATACACATCTTCGTGTTCCTGGCTCCTCGCTCGTTTGTATTTTCACACGCGGGTTTTGAACCCGGTCGTACACGCTGTCATCTGCCGTGGTGGCGCCCACTCTCTCAGTGCTCTCGTAGCTTCTATAGTTTTCCAATGAATTCGGCAAAAGTCATTGCAAATTCACTTTGTGTGACATGATCCTGGCACTTCTTGCGAACCAGTGCTACAAATTGTCCCTCGCTCAATGTCTCACCAGCATTTCTCAGGGCAGCGGTGGCGCCCTAGGTGGCAAAAACACTTTACTTTCTCTAGGCAGTCTCAGCTACTCTGGGCCCATAACCTGTTAGCAGAGGTGAAACTACGCAGGAATTCTGGCGTGAATATCGAGACTGCACCGAGGACAACTGTGGAGGAAATAAACACACAATAGCCTGAATCCATTTTCTCACTTGAACTCATTCGCAAGAGAGAGAAGCTTTATTGACGATCACCAGCATATACATGCGCATCACATGTCAATCACAATGCATCTTATCCGCTATTTCCACCTCGCGTTATATACTCTCTGCAATAACGCACACGTTTTCTGCGTGTGTGCTATAATAAATAAGATGTCCTTCTTACAGTTGAGAGCATATTTTGATCTGTGTCATCACTTTATGAAAACTCTGAAACTTAACAGACAAATTCTCGTGGGTAACTTTTCTTTTAAACCGAGCACACGGATAATGCTTGGACGTCCAACTCCATGCGTCTTTGCGTTCAGCCGTCACACAGGGGCAGGTCAACGGTGATCCTTCGAACTTGGCCATCTCTCTGTAACGTGAGCGTGATCCCACGCAGCTGAATGGTCAGAGTCAGAGGTGGAAGCCTGGTCGTGACCGAATACAGAATTTGCCCGCAGGTGCAGAAAACTCTGCGGCTCAGCCAGTAGAGGAAATTCTTCATGTCAATGAGAGCGCGCACCGCGCTGTCACTGAATCCATTCAGCCACGCGTTTGGGTAAGACATCGTGGTTTCACACCAGTGAGCTGTGCTGCCAGCAATTTGTCCGAGGGTGTAATACTTGCAGGAGCTGAGTGGATTTGTTTTCAAGCCGGCTCCGAGACTGCTTCCTCACAGCACTTCTGTCTAGTAAATAATGAAGGATGTTAATATGCTCTTAGTTGAAGTACAGTACTGGGTTGCTGTGAGCTTTAAGACTTTCTCCTCGCAGGTCTTCTATCTCGTGGAGTTTGTCCGCGGGTGTAATGCTTGTAGCAGCCGAGTAGGTCTGAGACTTCCTCCTTGCACCTCTTCTATCTAGTGAAGTATGAAGTATGTTAATATTGGGTTTTTGTTCAGCAGCGTCCAGGCTGGCCTGTCTCCACCTCGTTCTATAGCTCCACACTGGTATTCCTGTGCGTTATGTGTTGTTTTGTGCTTTGAGCCTCACTCTTTACGGGTATGTTAATACTGTCTGTTCATGAAGTGGAGTCAACCGCTGCTCAGCGGTCCTGTAAGACGGAGTTGAGAGGCTGTTACGGCTGTGTCTTCGTTGCATCTTCGTCGAGCACGGTCGCTTTTTGCTGTATTTCCTCCGACTTGCTGAAATGCAAGTCAAATACACGAGTATTTGTCCATTTGCTCCACACGCAGCAACAACAAGTCAAGCAGTGAAAACTTGCTGTGGGCAGGCGAGGACTCGAACTCGCGGCGTTCACCTCGACACACTACTTGCCAGCGCACTATCGCAGTGAGCTAAAGTGGCAGAAGTGAGTGGAGCGCGCTGTGTGGGTTTAAGAACCTGTGAGCGGGCCGTGATTTGGCATATACTTTGATTCCTGTATACACACAGATGCGCACGGATACTTTTAAAACATTCTTTCTCAACATACACGTTAAAAATACATTCACATTTCTTTACTGTCTTCGTGCGCTGACACATAGCCACAAAGTATCAGCGCAAGCACTGGCTTTAACACTCGCTCCGCTGACACCTTCTAGCCTTGTGTCCCTTTAGTCCGCATCTGGACTACACAGTTGTGCACTAAAGGGAATACACATCTTCGTGTTCCTGGCTCCTCGCTCGTTTGTATTTTCATACGCGGGTTTGAACCCGGTCGTACACGCTGTCATCTGCCGTGGTGGCGCCCACTCTCTCAGTGCTCTCGTAGCTTCTATAGTTTTCCAATGAATTCGGCAAAAGTCATTGCAAATTCACTTTGTGTGACATGATCCTGGCACTTCTTGCGAACCAGTGCTACAAATTGTCCCTCGCTCAATGTCTCACCAGCATTTCTCAGGGCAGCGGTGGCGCCCTAGGTGGCAAAAACACTTTACTTTCTCTAGGCAGTCTCAGCTACTCTGGGCCCATAACCTGTTAGCAGAGGTGAAACTACGCAGGAATTCTGGCGTGAATATCGAGACTGCACCGAGGACAACTGTGGAGGAAATAAACACACAATAGCCTGAATCCATTTTCTCACTTGAACTCATTCGCAAGAGAGAGAAGCTTTATTGACGATCACCAGCATATACATGCGCATCACATGTCAATCACAATGCATCTTATCCGCTATTTCCACCTCGCGTTATATACTCTCTGCAATAACGCACACGTTTTCTGCGTGTGTGCTATAATAAATAAAGATGTCCTTCTTACAGTTGAGAGCATATTTTGATCTGTGTCATCACTTTATGAAAACTCTGAAACTTAACAGACAAATTCTCGTGGGTAACTTTTCTTTTAAACCGAGCACACGGATAATGCTTGGACGTCCAACTCCATGCGTCTTTGCGTTCAGCCGTCACACAGGGGCAGGTCAACGGTGATCCTTCGAACTTGGCCATCTCTCTGTAACGTGAGCGTGATCCCACGCAGCTGAATGGTCAGAGTCAGAGGTGGAAGCCTGGTCGTGACCGAATACAGAATTTGCCCGCAGGTGCAGAAAACTCTGCGGCTCAGCCAGTAGAGGAAATTCTTCATGTCAATGAGAGCGCGCACCGCGCTGTCACTGAATCCATTCAGCCACGCGTTTGGGTAAGACATCGTGGTTTCACACCAGTGAGGCTGTGCTGCCAGCAATTTGTCCGAGGGTGTAATACTTGCAGGAGCTGAGTGGATTTGTTTTCAAGCCGGCTCCGAGACTGCTTCCTCACAGCACTTCTGTCTAGTAAATAATGAAGGATGTTAATATGCTCCTTAGTTGAAGTACAGTACTGGGTTGCTGTGAGCTTTAAGACTTTCTCCTCGCAGGTCTTCTATCTCGTGGAGTTTGTCCGCGGGTGTAATGCTTGTAGCAGCCGAGTAGGTCTGAGACTTCCTCCTTGCACCTCTTCTATCTAGTGAAGTATGAAGTATGTTAATATTGGGTTTTTGTTCAGCAGCGTCCAGGCTGGCCTGTCTCCACCTCGTTCTATAGCTCCACACTGGTATTCCTGTGCGTTATGTGTTGTTTTGTGCTTTGAGCCTCACTCTTTACGGGTATGTTAATACTGTCTTTCATGAAGTGGAGTCAACCGCTGCTCAGCGGTCCTGTAAGACGGAGTTGAGAGGCTGTTACGGCTGTGTCTTCGTTGCATCTTCGTCGAGCACGGTCGCTTTTTGCTGTATTTCCTCCGACTTGCTGAAATGCAAGTCAAATACACGAGTATTTGTCCATTTGCTCCACACGCAGCAACAACAAGTCAAGCAGTGAAAACTTGCTGTGGGCAGGCGAGGACTCGAACTCGCGGCGTTCACCTCGACACACTACTTGCCAGCGCACTATCGCAGTGAGCTAAAGTGGCAGAAGTGAGTGGAGCGCGCTGTGTGGGTTTAAGAACCTGTGAGCGGGCCGTGATTTGGCATATACTTTGATTCCTGTATACACACAGATGCGCACGGATACTTTTAAAACATTCTTTCTCAACATACACGTTAAAAATACATTCACATTTCTTTACTGTCTTCGTGCGCTGACACATAGCCACAAAGTATCAGCGCAAGCACTGGCTTTAACACTCGCTCCGCTGACACCTTCTAGCCTTGTGTCCCTTTAGTCCGCATCTGGACTACACAGTTGTGCACTAAAGGGAATACACATCTTCGTGTTCCTGGCTCCTCGCTCGTTTGTATTTTCACACGCGGGTTTTGAACCCGGTCGTACACGCTGTCATCTGCCGTGGTGGCGCCCACTCTCTCAGTGCTCTCGTAGCTTCTATAGTTTTCCAATGAATTCGGCAAAAGTCATTGCAAATTCACTTTGTGTGACATGATCCTGGCACTTCTTGCGAACCAGTGCTACAAATTGTCCCTCGCTCAATGTCTCACCAGCATTTCTCAGGGCAGCGGTGGCGCCCTAGGTGGCAAAAACACTTTACTTTCTCTAGGCAGTCTCAGCTACTCTGGGCCCATAACCTGTTAGCAGAGGTGAAACTACGCAGGAATTCTGGCGTGAATATCGAGACTGCACCGAGGACAACTGTGGAGGAAATAAACACACAATAGCCTGAATCCATTTTCTCACTTGAACTCATTCGCAAGAGAGAGAAGCTTTATTGACGATCACCAGCATATACATGCGCATCACATGTCAATCACAATGCATCTTATCCGCTATTTCCACCTCGCGTTATATACTCTCTGCAATAACGCACACGTTTTCTGCGTGTGTGCTATAATAAATAAAGATGTCCTTCTTACAGTTGAGAGCATATTTTGATCTGTGTCATCACTTTATGAAAACTCTGAAACTTAACAGACAAATTCTCGTGGGTAACTTTTCTTTTAAACCGAGCACACGGATAATGCTTGGACGTCCAACTCCATGCGTCTTTGCGTTCAGCCGTCACACAGGGGGCAGGTCAACGGTGATCCTTCGAACTTGGCCATCTCTCTGTAACGTGAGCGTGATCCCACGCAGCTGAATGGTCAGAGTCAGAGGTGGAAGCCTGGTCGTGACCGAATACAGAATTTGCCCGCAGGTGCAGAAAACTCTGCGGCTCAGCCAGTAGAGGAAATTCTTCATGTCAATGAGAGCGCGCACCGCGCTGTCACTGAATCCATTCAGCCACGCGTTTGGGTAAGACATCGTGGTTTCACACCAGTGAGGCTGTGCTGCCAGCAATTTGTCCGAGGGTGTAATACTTGCAGGAGCTGAGTGGATTTGTTTTCAAGCCGGCTCCGAGACTGCTTCCTCACAGCACTTCTGTCTAGTAAATAATGAAGGATGTTAATATGCTCTTTAGTTGAAGTACAGTACTGGGATGCTGTGAGCTTTAAGACTTTCTCCTCGCAGGTCTTCTATCTCGTGGAGTTTGTCCGCGGGTGTAATGCTTGTAGCAGCCGAGTAGGTCTGAGACTTCCTCCTTGCACCTCTTCTATCTAGTGAAGTATGAAGTATGTTAATATTGGGTTTTTGTTCAGCAGCGTCCAGGCTGGCCTGTCTCCACCTCGTTCTATAGCTCCACACTGGTATTCCTGTGCGTTATGTGTTGTTTTGTGCTTTGAGCCTCACTCTTTACGGGTATGTTAATACTGTCTGTTCATGAAGTGGAGTCAACCGCTGCTCAGCGGTCCTGTAAGACGGAGTTGAGAGGCTGTTACGGCTGTGTCTTCGTTGCATCTTCGTCGAGCACGGTCGCTTTTTGCTGTATTTCCTCCGACTTGCTGAAATGCAAGTCAAATACACGAGTATTTGTCCATTTGCTCCACACGCAGCAACAACAAGTCAAGCAGTGAAAACTTGCTGTGGGCAGGCGAGGACTCGAACTCGCGGCGTTCACCTCGACACACTACTTGCCAGCGCACTATCGCAGTGAGCTAAAGTGGCAGAAGTGAGTGGAGCGCGCTGTGTGGGTTTAAGAACCTGTGAGCGGGCCGTGATTTGGCATATACTTTGATTCCTGTATACACACAGATGCGCACGGATACTTTTAAAACATTCTTTCTCAACATACACGTTAAAAATACATTCACATTTCTTTACTGTCTTCGTGCGCTGACACATAGCCACAAAGTATCAGCGCAAGCACTGGCTTTAACACTCGCTCCGCTGACACCTTCTAGCCTTGTGTCCCTTTAGTCCGCATCTGGACTACACAGTTGTGCACTAAAGGGAATACACATCTTCGTGTTCCTGGCTCCTCGCTCGTTTGTATTTTCACACGCGGGTTTTGAACCCGGTCGTACACGCTGTCATCTGCCGTGGTGGCGCCCACTCTCTCAGTGCTCTCGTAGCTTCTATAGTTTTCCAATGAATTCGGCAAAAGTCATTGCAAATTCACTTTGTGTGACATGATCCTGGCACTTCTTGCGAACCAGTGCTACAAATTGTCCCTCGCTCAATGTCTCACCAGCATTTCTCAGGGCAGCGGTGGCGCCCTAGGTGGCAAAAACACTTTACTTTCTCTAGGCAGTCTCAGCTACTCTGGGCCCATAACCTGTTAGCAGAGGTGAAACTACGCAGGAATTCTGGCGTGAATATCGAGACTGCACCGAGGACAACTGTGGAGGAAATAAACACACAATAGCCTGAATCCATTTTCTCACTTGAACTCATTCGCAAGAGAGAGAAGCTTTATTGACGATCACCAGCATATACATGCGCATCACATGTCAATCACAATGCATCTTATCCGCTATTTCCACCTCGCGTTATATACTCTCTGCAATAACGCACACGTTTTCTGCGTGTGTGCTATAATAAATAAAGATGTCCTTCTTACAGTTGAGAGCATATTTTGATCTGTGTCATCACTTTATGAAAACTCTGAAACTTAACAGACAAATTCTCGTGGGTAACTTTCTTTTAAACCGAGCACACGGATAATGCTTGGACGTCCAACTCCATGCGTCTTTGCGTTCAGCCGTCACACAGGGGGCAGGTCAACGGTGATCCTTCGAACTTGGCCATCTCTCTGTAACGTGAGCGTGATCCCACGCAGCTGAATGGTCAGAGTCAGAGGTGGAAGCCTGGTCGTGACCGGAATACAGAATTTGCCCGCAGGTGCAGAAAACTCTGCGGCTCAGCCAGTAGAGGAAATTCTTCATGTCAATGAGAGCGCGCACCGCGCTGTCACTGAATCCATTCAGCCACGCGTTTGGGTAAGACATCGTGGTTTCACACCAGTGAGGCTGTGCTGCCAGCAATTTGTCCGAGGGTGTAATACTTGCAGGAGCTGAGTGGATTTGTTTTCAAGCCGGCTCCGAGACTGCTTCCTCACAGCACTTCTGTCTAGTAATAATGAAGGATGTTAATATGCTCTTTAGTTGAAGTACAGTACTGGGTTGCTGTGAGCTTTAAGACTTCTCCTCGCAGGTCTTCTATCTCGTGGAGTTTGTCCGCGGGTGTAATGCTTGTAGCAGCCGAGTAGGTCTGAGACTTCCTCCTTGCACCTCTTCTATCTAGTGAAGTATGAAGTATGTTAATATTGGGTTTTGTTCAGCAGCGTCCAGGCTGCCTGTCTCCACCTCGTTCTATAGCTCCACACTGGTATTCCTGTGCGTTATGTGTTGTTTTTGCTTTGAGCCTCACTCTTTACGGGTATGTTAATACTGTCTTTCATGAAGTGGAGTCAACCGCTGCTCAGCGGTCCTGTAAGACGGAGTTGAGAGGCTGTTACGGCTGTGTCTTCGTTGCATCTTCGTCGAGCACGGTCGCTTTTTTGCTGTATTTCCTCCGACTTGCTGAAATGCAAGTCAAATACACGAGTATTTGTCCATTTGCTCCACACGCAGCAACAACAAGTCAAGCAGTGAAAACTTGCTGTGGGCAGGCGAGGACTCGAACTCGCGGCGTTCACCTCGACACACTACTTGCCAGCGCACTATCGCAGTGAGCTAAAGTGGCCAGAAGTGAGTGGAGCGCGCTGTGTGGGTTTAAGAACCTGTGAGCGGGCCGTGATTTGGCATATACTTTGATTCCTGTATACACACAGATGCGCACGGATACTTTTAAACATTCTTTCTCAACATACACGTTAAAATACATTCACATTTCTTTACTGTCTTCGTGCGCTGACACATAGCCACAAAGTATCAGCGCAAGCACTGGCTTTAACACTCGCTCCGCTGACACCTTCTAGCCTTGTGTCCCTTTAGTCCGCATCTGGACTACACAGTTGTGCACTAAAGGAATACACATCTTCGTGTTCCTGGCTCCTCGCTCGTTTGTATTTTCACACGCGGGGTTTTGAACCCGGTCGTACACGCTGTCATCTGCCGTGGTGGCGCCCACTCTCTCAGTGCTCTCGTAGCTTCTATAGTTTTCCAATGAATTCGCAAAAGTCATTGCAAATTCACTTTGTGTGACATGATCCTGGCACTTCTGCGAACCAGTTGCTTACAAATTGTCCCTCGCTCAATGTCTCACCAGCATTTCTCAGGCAGCGGTGGCGCCCTAAGGTGGCAAAAAACACTTTACTTTCTCTAGGCAGTCTCAGCTACTCTGGGCCATAACCTGTAGCAGAGGTGAAACTACGCAGGAATTCTGGCGTGAATATTCGAGACTGCACGAGGACAACTGTGGAGGAAATAACACACAATAGCCTGAATCCAATTTTCTCACTTGAACTCATTCGCAAGAGAGAGAAGCTTTATTGACGATCACCAGCATATACATGCGCATCACATGTCAATCACAATGCATCTTATCCGCTATTTCCACCTCGCGTTATATACTCTCTGCAATAACGCACACGTTTTCTGCGTGTGTGCTATAATAAATAAAGATGTCCTTCTTACAGTTGAGAGCATATTTTGATCTGTGTCATCACTTTATGAAAACTCTGAAACTTAACAGACAAATTCTCGTGGGTAACTTTTCTTTTAAACCGAGCACACGGATAATGCTTGGACGTCCAACTCCATGCGTCTTTGCGTTCAGCCGTCACACAGGGGGCAGGTCAACGGTGATCCTTCGAACTTGGCCATCTCTCTGTAACGTGAGCGTGATCCCACGCAGCTGAATGGTCAGAGTCAGAGGTGGAAGCCTGGTCGTGACCGAATACAGAATTTGCCCGCAGGTGCAGAAAACTCTGCGGCTCAGCCAGTAGAGGAAATTCTTCATGTCAATGAGAGCGCGCACCGCGCTGTCACTGAATCCATTCAGCCACGCGTTTGGGTAAGACATCGTGGTTTCACACCAGTGAGGCTGTGCTGCCAGCAATTTGTCCGAGGGTGTAATACTTGCAGGAGCTGAGTGGATTTGTTTTCAAGCCGGCTCCGAGACTGCTTCCTCACAGCACTTCTGTCTAGTAAATAATGAAGGATGTTAATATGCTCTTTAGTTGAAGTACAGTACTGGGTGCTGTGAGCTTTAAGACTTTCTCCTCGCAGGTCTTCTATCTCGTGGAGTTTGTCCGCGGGTGTAATGCTTGTAGCAGCCGAGTAGGTCTGAGACTTCCTCCTTGCACCTCTTCTATCTAGTGAAGTATGAAGTATGTTAATATTGGGTTTTTGTTCAGCAGCGTCCAGGCTGGCCTGTCTCCACCTCGTTCTATAGCTCCACACTGGTATTCCTGTGCGTTATGTGTTGTTTTGTGCTTTGAGCCTCACTCTTTACGGGTATGTTAATACTGTCTGTTCATGAAGTGGAGTCAACCGCTGCTCAGCGGTCCTGTAAGACGGAGTTGAGAGGCTGTTACGGCTGTGTCTTCGTTGCATCTTCGTCGAGCACGGTCGCTTTTTGCTGTATTTCCTCCGACTTGCTGAAATGCAAGTCAAATACACGAGTATTTGTCCATTTGCTCCACACGCAGCAACAACAAGTCAAGCAGTGAAAACTTGCTGTGGGCAGGCGAGGACTCGAACTCGCGGCGTTCACCTCGACACACTACTTGCCAGCGCACTATCGCAGTGAGCTAAAGTGGCAGAAGTGAGTGGAGCGCGCTGTGTGGGTTTAAGAACCTGTGAGCGGGCCGTGATTTGGCATATACTTTGATTCCTGTATACACACAGATGCGCACGGATACTTTTAAAACATTCTTTCTCAACATACACGTTAAAAATACATTCACATTTCTTTACTGTCTTCGTGCGCTGACACATAGCCACAAAGTATCAGCGCAAGCACTGGCTTTAACACTCGCTCCGCTGACACCTTCTAGCCTTGTGTCCCTTTAGTCCGCATCTGGACTACACAGTTGTGCACTAAAGGGAATACACATCTTCGTGTTCCTGGCTCCTCGCTCGTTTGTATTTTCACACGCGGGTTTTGAACCCGGTCGTACACGCTGTCATCTGCCGTGGTGGCGCCCACTCTCTCAGTGCTCTCGTAGCTTCTATAGTTTTCCAATGAATTCGGCAAAAGTCATTGCAAATTCACTTTGTGTGACATGATCCTGGCACTTCTTGCGAACCAGTGCTACAAATTGTCCTCGCTCAATGTCTCACCAGCATTTCTCAGGGCAGCGGTGGCGCCTAGGTGGCAAAAACACTTTACTTTCTCTAGGCAGTCTCAGCTACTCTGGGCCCATAACCTGTTAGCAGAGGTGAAACTACGCAGGAATTCTGGCGTGAATATCGAGACTGCACCGAGGACAACTGTGGAGGAAATAAACACACAATAGCCTGAATCCATTTTCTCACTTGAACTCATTCGCAAGAGAGAGAAGCTTTATTGACGATCACCAGCATATACATGCGCATCACATGTCAATCACAATGCATCTTATCCGCTATTTCCACCTCGCGTTATATACTCTCTGCAATAACGCACACGTTTTCTGCGTGTGTGCTATAATAAATAAAGATTCCTTCTTACAGTTGAGAGCATATTTTGATCTGTGTCATCACTTTATGAAAACTCTGAAACTTAACAGACAAATTCTCGTGGGTAACTTTTCTTTTAAACCGAGCACACGGATAATGCTTGGACGTCCAACTCCATGCGTCTTTGCGTTCAGCCGTCACACAGGGGGCAGGTCAACGGTGATCCTTCGAACTTGGCCATCTCTCTGTAACGTGAGCGTGATCCCACGCAGCTGAATGGTCAGAGTCAGAGGTGGAAGCCTGGTCGTGACCGAATACAGAATTTGCCCGCAGGTGCAGAAACTCTGCGGCTCAGCCAGTAGAGGAAATTCTTCATGTCAATGAGAGCGCGCACCGCGCTGTCACTGAATCCATTCAGCCACGCGTTTGGGTAAGACATCGTGGTTTCACACCAGTGAGGCTGTGCTGCCAGCAATTTGTCCGAGGGTGTAATACTTGCAGGAGCTGAGTGGATTTGTTTTCAAGCCGGCTCCGAGACTGCTTCCTCACAGCACTTCTGTCTAGTAAATAATGAAGGATGTTAATATGCTCTTAGTTGAAGTACAGTACTGGGTGCTGTGAGCTTTAAGACTTTCTCCTCGCAGGTCTTCTATCTCGTGGAGTTTGTCCGCGGGTGTAATGCTTGTAGCAGCCGAGTAGGTCTGAGACTTCCTCCTTGCACCTCTTCTATCTAGTGAAGTATGAAGTATGTTAATATTGGGTTTTTGTTCAGCAGCGTCCAGGCTGGCCTGTCTCCACCTCGTTCTATAGCTCCACACTGGTATTCCTGTGCGTTATGTGTTGTTTTGTGCTTTGAGCCTCACTCTTTACGGGTATGTTAATACTGTCTTTCATGAAGTGGAGTCAACCGCTGCTCAGCGGTCCTGTAAGACGGAGTTGAGAGGCTGTTACGGCTGTGTCTTCGTTGCATCTTCGTCGAGCACGGTCGCTTTTTGCTGTATTTCCTCCGACTTGCTGAAATGCAAGTCAAATACACGAGTATTTGTCCATTTGCTCCACACGCAGCAACAACAAGTCAAGCAGTGAAAACTTGCTGTGGGCAGGCGAGGACTCGAACTCGCGGCGTTCACCTCGACACACTACTTGCCAGCGCACTATCGCAGTGAGCTAAAGTGGCAGAAGTGAGTGGAGCGCGCTGTGTGGGTTTAAGAACCTGTGAGCGGGCCGTGATTTGGCATATACTTTGATTCCTGTATACACACAGATGCGCACGGATACTTTTAAAACATTCTTTCTCAACATACACGTTAAAAATACATTCACATTTCTTTACTGTCTTCGTGCGCTGACACATAGCCACAAAGTATCAGCGCAAGCACTGGCTTTAACACTCGCTCCGCTGACACCTTCTAGCCTTGTGTCCCTTTAGTCCGCATCTGGACTACACAGTTGTGCACTAAGGGAATACACATCTTCGTGTTCCTGGCTCCTCGCTCGTTTGTATTTTCACACGCGGGTTTGAACCGGTCGTACACGCTGTCATCTGCCGTGGTGGCGCCCACTCTCTCAGTGCTCTCGTAGCTTTCTATAGTTTTCCAATGAATTCGGCAAAAGTCATTGCAAATTCACTTTGTGTGACATGATCCTGGCACTTCTTGCGAACCAGTGCTACAAATTGTCCCTCGCTCAATGTCTCACCAGCATTTCTCAGGGCAGCGGTGGCGCCCTAGGTGGCAAAAACACTTTACTTTCTCTAGGCAGTCTCAGCTACTCTGGGCCCATAACCTGTTAGCAGAGGTGAAACTACGCAGGAATTCTGGCGTGAATATCGAGACTGCACCGAGGACAACTGTGGAGGAAATAACACACAATAGCCTGAATCCATTTTCTCACTTGAACTCATTCGCAGAGAGAGAAGCTTTATTGACGATCACCAGCATATACATGCGCATCACATGTCAATCACAATGCATCTTATCCGCTATTTCCACCTCGCGTTATATACTCTCTGCAATAACGCACACGTTTTCTGCGTGTGTGCTATAATAAATAAAGATGTCCTTCTTACAGTTGAGAGCATATTTTGATCTGTGTCATCACTTTATGAAAACTCTGAAACTTAACAGACAAATTC